>NW_013665906.1:507420-527429 GCF_000517525.1 Limulus polyphemus
ATATACATTGAAATTTGCTGATTACATAAGTATTCAGCCTCCTAAGTCACTACTTGGTGGAAGCACCTTTGGCAGCAATTACTGCTGTGACTCATTTTGGATAGATCTACCAGCTTTCAACAATGGGATTGTGTAATCTTTGCCCATTCTTCCTGGAAAAATTGCTCCAATTCTGACAAGTTCGTTGGGGATCGTTGATGGACTGCAATTTTCAAATCTCGCCAGACATTTTCTATTAGATTCAAATCAGGACTTTGACTGGGCCAATTCAGGACATTCATTTTCTTCTTTTGAAACCACTCTAATGTGGCTTTGGCCTTGTGCTTCGGGTCATTGTTGCTGAAGCGTGAATTTTCGACCCAGTTTTAGATCCTTGACTGACTCAGGCAGGTTTTCTTCTAGGATTTGCCTGTACTTTGCACCATCCATCTTCCCCTCAATATTGACAAGCTTCCCAGTCCCTGCTGAAGAGTAGCATCTCCATAACATGATGCTGCCACCTGGGACGGTGTTGACTGGGTGATGTTCTGTGTTGGGCTTACATCAGATGTAATGCTTTGAATTTAGACCAAAAAGCTTAATCTTTGTCTCGTTTGACCACAAAACCTTTTATCATGTGTCAGCAGTATTATTTATATGCTTTATCACAAACTTCATACGAGATTTAAGATGATTCTTATTCAGTAATGGATTCTTTCTTGCAATTCGCCCATACAGGCCAGATTTGTGTAGGGACCGGGATACTGTCAATGTATGAACACTGATTTCCATCTTAGACATGGATCTTTGAAAATCTTTCAAAGTCACTGTTGGCTTCACAGTGACATTCCTAACCAGTTTCCTGCTTGCCCAGCTGTTTAGTTTGGAAAGGCGGGCTGATCTAGATAGTAACTAGGTGATATGAAGCACATTTCACTTCTTAATAATGGATTTCACCGTACACAAAGGCATAATCAGCGACTTTGAAATTTTCTTGTAACGTTCTCCTGATCTATGCTTCTTTATCACTTTTTCCCTGACTTGTTTGGAAAGCTCCTTGATCTTCATGGTTGGTTTGTCATATCACTATGTGAGTTGTGGCTTAAACAGATGTATTTACTCTGAAGTTAAGTTAAACCACTTTGATTACACACAGACAGAGACCATTACACTAATTTTGTGACCTTTCAAACTAATTTGATTTTGGGTTGCCGTAGCAGAGGGGTTGAATACTTATGCAATAGGTAATATTCTAATTTTCTTTTAAAATCTAACTACTTACATGATATCAGCGTGTTTTTAGCTTTCTTAGGTTGGAGTAGATTGTGTATATTCTAAAGATAAAGTCCCCTTTGAAAATTCCATGATTGAAAGCTCAGACGGCAACAAAATGTAGAAACTTTGCAAAAGAGGGGGTGAATACTTTTGCAAGGCACTGTATGTTCACTTTCGTCCCTTTCTTATTTCCTGCCTTTTTTTAGCTCAGTAGCCAGCCCTACGTAGCTTTTGTATTTAGCGATAATTGTTTTTCCTAATACTTGTTCAATATACCATGGTCTGCTTTCATTCTTGTCTGATTTTTATCCTCTAGTTATTAAACTATGGTAAATCAACTAAAAACTTACTGTAGATGAAAATCCAATCATTTAATCAAACATTTCTATTATAGAAACTAAGCAACTTAATAACACTTAGCCATTTTAGCAATAGCATCAGACGAGACACCTCAATTTGCATGCTTTTCTGTAGGACAGGATGACGTGGTTGAACGTCGAAACACATTGTATATCTGATTTGAGATTGTTGACAGTCTCGGAAAAGATTAAATTAAACTGTAGCTAAAAACATTTGTTCGTTTCAGTGTTTGAATTATGTATTTATTTACAAAAGTATCTTGAATTTTTAGCATTTTAATATCAACTTCATATTACAGCTGTAAATTATTTTTGTGAACCT
This sequence comes from Limulus polyphemus, assembly GCF_000517525.1. Lineage (NCBI taxonomy): Eukaryota > Metazoa > Arthropoda > Merostomata > Xiphosura > Limulidae > Limulus > Limulus polyphemus. The sequence goes on from NW_013665906.1 coordinate 509,356, forward strand.
TATCCAGAACTTTTGACTTCTAGAATTACTACGAAATAATTTATTAAACTCAGTAATATACAAAGAACAAGAGCATGCGATCACTGAAAAAAAAAAGAGGCACTTTTCAAGCATCGTAAAGCAAGCCCTTTTTTGGGGAGGAAGGTTAGAAGAGACTATGTAGGTCGCCTCTCGTCCACATAGGATAAAAAGTCTTAAGAAAGAAACAGATCCTCTTTTCTTCCTATTCAATTGGTCTCACAAACACTGTTAAAACCTTAAACTATACAGCGAATTCTCACAGTTATTTTTGTTTTTACTGTAAAGTCCTACAAGTCCCTGTGTGGCATTCAAATCGGAAATCGTTTTTTTTTTTTTTCAACAACTTGCTGCAAGAAAGGCGTGAAATCAGCCGTATCTTTTAGTAGTTGTTGACAGTTTTTATAACTGAGAAAAAAGGAGCATGTCATTGGTAAAATGAGTACTGTCTAATAATTATTTTATCAATAATAATAACTTCTACCACCAGATAAGAGAAACCACCATGGTAAAAAAAATGACACCAACTTATATTATATTTTAGTAAAAAGGTTTCTAGAAATTAAAAATGTATATCATTGTTAACCATAGAATGAAGTCAAACCTAGATATTGGCCTAGATACATTGATAAGTGTTTTATTATTTGAAATGAATATTTAAACTGATTTAATTCTATTAAAGTTTACATGATCTAGGTACAAGCATTACATTTAATGTTGAAGAGGCTTATTAAACAATACATTCCTTGGACATATTGATTGAAATATCCGGTAATGGCTCCTTAGAAACTGATATTTTTGTATAAATCGACCAGTTCCCATGCGAATTTTATTTTAGAAGTAACCACCCGATACACCTCAAAAGAAGTATCCCATGTACAAGAGAATTGTAGAAATCGTAAACAATATAAAAATAAAAATTGGATTAAATGAATCAAAAATGTTTTTATTAAGTAGAAATTATCTAGATGACCAATTGACAATTGTATGCTTCGTGCAAAATTATATGGTCCAAAAGCTAATATTAAGTCAGATGTACTTTTGGTCGTTAATACATATCCCGGGGGATTACATATTATTTAATAATAGTGCAGGAGTTTGCCTGCCTCTGACATTATAATAAGAGTAACCGTAAGTAATATTAAGGTTATTGTAGCTTATAGACAACATAAAATTTTAACTGCCTCCTTTGTTATAAATATAACACTGAACATAAACAAGGAAGTGTTATTTAGTTTAAATACTTAATATTTCAACTCTGTAATACAGGTTATATTACTAATACTAATATCATCAGAAACACAGAAGGAACTGTTATGTTTAAAATCAAAAGACCGTTCTCTTGCAGTTCTAATAACTGTAGTTATATTTACATATACAGGTAGATGCTAAGACAAATATTTCATCCAGTAAATAAATAATAATGGATGTATTATTATTTACTTATGAAACTGATATATTTCTATGTTTATAATTTTTCTTTTCACATATAACGTTACATACTTACAGGGGTCACATTCGTCTTACCTTCTTTCAGGCTAATTTGTAAGTTAAAACTATTATGAGTTCAAGTTTTTGTATAAAAGTATTTTAAAACTCTCTTTTGGATTATTGCATTTTAACAACTTAAAAATAGTATTATATGAAGTTACTTTAAACTTCCTGGTCATTAAAGTAATCACTTTAGTTACAAGTACACTTGTTCATTTACTTAAGACGATAACCTCATGTAACATATGAATCTATTGTTAAAGACGGTGAAATTCATATACTGATTGTCACAAGTATCTTTTCCAGATCGTCAAAACGCATTCATTCTTTGCGTGATAACGTAGTTGTGTTGGGAATGTGTTATAAATAATATTAAATTGCATTCGATACTCAAGTATTCTCACATGATATTTTTTATTCTTAAAATTTAAAATGTTGATTTGATTTGAAAACATTTCCACACAAACCTCTCTGGTAAGTGTCTGACATGTTTCATGTCCGGAAAGTTATTGTATTTAGCCACTCATATTTTATCTGCTAGAAGATGTTTAAGAATAATGTGAGTGGCTAAATACAATAACTTCCTCAGGATGAATAACATGAAGCGATTAAAAGTTTTCTTTGATGTTGTCATAAATATTTATATACAGCATCAACTTACAAATCACATTATTTAAAATTTCCAAAGAATAAAATAGTTTAAAAACAACAAAAAGCGCGAGAAGTATCTTAAAGTACGTCACATAACGTTTGGACAAGTTAACTTATCCACGTCACGTCAGACAAGAATAACACAGAAATGGGTTCTGGGAAGAAGTTGAGCTCATTAGCCAGTAGGGTTTGATTCCAAATTACTTCAGAGTTGAACTATATGTTAATAAGGTGCTACTGCGTACTTAAGTGTTTATGAATTTAGGACATATTATTAAATCTAAGTTATACAAAACCTAGAAGGCATAATTTAAAACAATTTGAATGACGTAATGTTTTTATAGCTTATACATACATGAAAGCCATAACCTGATAACAATATGAAAAAAAAAATATTTTTACTATATGTAAAAGTAATAAACAATATGAAAAATATCAGGAGAAATATGGCAACAAAAAATAAAAACAGAATAAATACAGCGACAACTAAAACAGAAGAAACTGATCGAATAACAAAAAAAAACCAGAAGAAATACAAGAACAAATAATAAAAAATAGAAGATACACAGCAACAAACAAATAAACAGAAAAAAAATACAGTAACTAACAAAAACAAAAGAAGGAATACAGTGACAAACAAAAACAGGGTAAATAAAGAGATAAAGAATAGAACAGAAGAGATACTCAGAATTAAATAACAGAAAAGATGCAGCAACAAGCAAAAAATATAAGAAATATAATAACAACCACAAAGGATGTAGAAGAAAAAAATAAGGTAGATTTGTATGAGCATCTACAACTAACTGTACCAGTAGTCTCAAAGCATGACATCCTAGTAGTAATGGTAGATTTCAATTCCAAAGCTAGAGGTCACAAAACCGGCAGAACAGAGTCCAAGGGAAAAAAGAATGAGAAGGATGAACTATCTGCAGATTTATGCCAGTTGAATAACTTAGTAATAGGAGGCACCATCTTTCCACACAAGCCAATCCACAGACAAATATGGTTTTCACCAGAGAAGAAAAGCAAAAATCAAATAGTAACGTTGCAATGAACTGCAAGCGGAGAAGGTCACTAGTTGTTACCGAGGCTTGTAGTGGTGCTGATGTCGGGAGCGATTGTGTTTTAGTGTTGATAAGATACAGCTTAAGTTGTGTAAACAGGAAAAAGGTACACAAAGTAAGAGCTTTTAGTGAAATTTATCAAAAACTCGGAAATTAAGAGAATTTCCTATCTGAAGCTACAGAATAGATTCCAGGCTCCAGCACTGGTAGACTAGCAGGTAGAAGAGAAAGGGGTGAAGTCCCTGTGTTTTCGTGGAAACAGCAGAAGAGGTGGTAATGTATGCCAGGAAAATGAGAAAAGACTAGATCTCAGAAGGAAAATGGAAACTAATGGAAGATAGGGTTAAAGGGATCAAGAAGAAAGTACTTAGTTGCGTTTCAGAGGGAAAAAGAAGGAACTTCAGCATTTATACAAAGTTAAAGATAAGGAAGTAAAAAAAGTGATAGGCAAGACAAGAGGAGCTGTATAAGTTTGAAGAAGCGGAAGCAAGCTTTAGAATTGGAGACAACAAAACGTTATATAAGATTACCAAACTGATGGGACAGTAAGTTTGAAGAAGCTGAGGCAAGTTTTAGAATTGGAGACAACAAAACGTTATATAAGATTACCAAACTGATGGGACAGTAAGTTTGAAGAAGCTGAGGCAAGCTCTAGAATTGGAGACAACAAAACGTTATATAAGATTACCAAACTGATGGGACAGTAAGTTTGAAGAAGCTGAGGCAAGCTCTAGAATTGGAGACAACAAAACGTTATATAAGATTACCAAAGTGATGGGACAGTAAGTTTGAAGAAGCTGAGGCAAGCTCTAGAATTGGAGACAACAAAACGTTATATAAGATTACCCAACTGATGGGACAGAATTTTTCAACTCATAAAAGACAAAGACGATAGTTTACTTACAGCCATGGATTTTGTTTTGTTTTGTTTGTTTGAAGTTATGCACAAAGCTGCACTAATTCCATCAATTCCATTAGAATTAAACACTTTAAATTTAACAGAGACAAAATGTAATAACACATTTAAAGTTTGACAAGAGAGTTGTACGATTATCATCAATTTGACAGAGTTAACTCGCATGCTCGTTTAACTGGGACACCTGTATGTGCCCAACCACATTACATGAAAACTTACCATAAATGCAGTAACTCGTAAATGTTCAAGGACCCTCTTCAGTAAGATGTTTTAACGAAAACATCATACTGAAGAGGATAAAGCATGATCAAATTCAACTGAAAATGGTTTCATAACAAATTTACAGTCATAAATGAATCAAGTATACACTCTGTATCAATATCAAACTATGTTCTGTCTACTATTCAAACTTGTATATCATAAGTGCATTAATTCGGAAATATGATTGTAATATATTCAAGTATACGTCAAAATCATAATTACATAATCACGTATCTATCTTTTTGTATCAAAATTTTTGATGTAATCAAATAAATCCCAGATCAATGTCGTCTGATTACCCATTAAGTTATTATGATGTACAACAGTATAACTACCTTTGAACAGAATTTTATCCCGGACGACAACAGTAACTATTTGACATTTCATTATCATATTAAATACTTCTGTTAGTACTTTTATATCTAGAAATCGCTTGGATGGTATTCACGAACAAAAAGTGTTAGGTGGTTCGAATTGCTATCACAGACTTTCTTTCATAACTCATGCATGGCCTGAAGTCATGAGGATGCTTCAAGTAACAAATAAATGTCAAAATCATTCGAGTCGCCATTTGCTTGGATTCAGATCTAGTTATAAAATATAGATACCCAATGGTTTGTTTCTCGCTACTGACAATATGTATTACTAACTGCATACAGTGCCTTACAAAAATATCCTTTGCAAATCTTTCAAAGTCACTGTTGGCTCCACAGTGGCATCCCTAACCAGTTTTCTGCTTGCCCGGCTGCTTAGTTTGGAAGAGTGGCCTGATATGGGTGGTATGAAGCACATTCTACTTCTTAATGGTGGACTTTACCGTACACAAAATGATAACCAGCAACTTTGAAATTTTCTAGTTACCTTTTCCTGATCTGTGCTTCTCTATCCCTGACAACTTTTGGTCCTCATGGTTAGTTTGTCTAATCACTATGTGAGCTGAAGCTTGAACAGATGTATTTACTCTGAAGTTAAGTTATACCACTTTGATTACACACAGATAGAGACCATTACGCTAATTTTGTGACCTTTCAAATTAATCTGATTTAAGATTGACATAGCAAAGGGGTTGAATACTTACGCAATATATAATATTCTACTTTTCTTTGAAAATCTAACTACTTACATAATATCAGCGTTTTTAGCTTCCTCATTTGTAGTAGATTGTGCATATTCTAAAGATAAAGTCCCCTTTGAAAGTTTCATGATTGCAAGCTCAGACGGCAACAAAATGTTGAAACTTTGCAGGGGGTGAATACTTTAGCAAGGAACTGTAGCTATATGCCATCCAGTTACGCAGGGTTAAGCATATTATAATTAAACGATTTTAATATGCAAACCAGCAATTCACGTGATAAACGATGGTAATATATAGACGCGGTGAAACGGAATGTATCAGAAACATATTTTGGCATTGCTTTTTCTAGGTAGTGTGATACGAACAAAAATTGGTCGTTTTTATGTTTAACTGTCACATATTTCAACCAGCTGGAGAATAAAACGGGTGTTAATGCCATTCAATATGAAGACATACCATTTCTCATAGATTTCTCTTTGATTGGACTGTTGACACGGACACTGGTAAACCGCTATTCTCGTACACTAGAAGGATTATGAAAAGCTGAAGGGAAGAGAGGTGTGCTCTGAGATACAGAAAGCTGAACGTAACGACATGTACAGTAACCGCGTGTGGAGGTTGCAAAGTCGTTTTAATATGACACACTCAACCCCTGTATTCTATGACACAAATAATAGATAAAATTTTATATTGTTTGAATTACCTTTTATTAACGGTTTGATAACACCTGCATAGCTGTAAAATGATCTGAACGTTTCCAATGAAACACAAAGTAAATACATTCCTCAGGTCGTGTGAATATTTTATCCTGTAAATGATTTAGCTTCAGCATTTGAACATTCGTTTCTGGTTGATATTAAAAGGAATAATACAATAAGTAACATTTTTTTTACTGCTTTTTTATTCTCATCGTCATATTTTCAGTAAATAATGTTCCTTCGAATGCCCCCTACCGGTGGCTTAATGATAAGTCTGTAGTATTATAACACTAACAAATGAGTTTCGATACCCTGGATGAGCAGAACACAAAGAGTCATTGGTGTGATTATGCATCTTTGTGCTTAACAACAAACAAAGAAAAATACTTAGAAAGTAAGTGTTACAGTAATACGAGATGTCAGGAAACGATGGACATTTTAAATGCTTATTTTTTTAATTTAGCCAAAAATGAAGATCTATAGCTAACAAACACTGTGCTTCTTTCCACTTAGAGTTAGTCATACTTTCTACGAATGATGTTGCAAGTCTGGTTCTATCCTTGGAATTACTTTCTCTATCGTCGAACGTGCTCATTATTAGACCATGTTTACACACTGTTGACTGATACCTAATTTTTCATTGTAACAAGTTCCAGTAAAGGATGGCAAGATTAATTTTGGGCTACACATCTTCTACAGATCACTCATTATTCGCAGACTACACAGGTGACTGATTGTTAGATCTACTCCGAATCCAGTTTGTTTTTTTTTTGGTTATTTTTCGGTCATCTCTTTCATGAAATCACTAGTTACTTTCGAGGTGTAGCCTAAAGCTGGGGAATCTATGTCTTGTGAGCCTTCATCATATACAAATCCTTGTTTATTATCTGTTAATAGTACCAATTTACGTGCCCAGTTTCATCGCAATGATGTTTCTGGATGAGAGGGCTCTCTTTCATAGCCGTAGCCTTCATTTTGCGGATGAATGTGTTGCTGAGGATCGACTTGAGGTGTAGTTTATTTTACCACTAGCCCAGTAGCGAAACGTTAGCAGAAATAAGAATATTTTTTCTAATTATCTGGAAAGTAAAGGTTCTTGTTTTTTCTAATTTTATCGCCAAAATATAATGATTCTCATTAACTATGTCATTATTTAGTGAAATATACCAAAAATGACATTACTGTAACTGAATTACATACTTATACTAATAATCTATTAACATACTTTAAAAAATAAATAAAACAGCGTTAAAGTATCACTATAAGATGATAACATATTTCACGTAGTTTCCACGAGCTAATTATTTTTTTCTCACACATTTAAAGAGATGCTGCCTTTTCTCTCGGCAAAAGTTTCTTTTTAGTTTAACTTATTATATTTTGACAATACTAGCAAACAAACCAAATAAACGAATTACTAGATCTCCAAAGTATATTGTATATCGCGAAAGTTCGACCAAACGCTAATAAATATAGATTAACTAAACAAAAATGTACTTAATATACAGGAAGTGTCAGATGATTTTCATTGTAGGAGCCAACAAAAGTATAGTTTATTATATCGACTTTCTCTAAATCGAACGTTCAATGCTTTAAGTAATTCATTTTAAACTTTAAAATAGAAATGATAAAATCAAATTCGCTTGGTACAAATTGTTATTTTTAAAGTTAGTAAAAGAAAACGATAATAGAGTGAAGAAACCCAAGAATCGTTAATATTGATTTGTAGTAGAATTTTGGTCCTTTTAATGATAAATAATTAAAGCTGTTTATTTGCCCCCCAGTGGCACAGCGGTATGTCTGCGGACTTACAACGCTAGAATCCGGGTTTCGATACCCGTGGTGGGCAGAGCACAGATAGCCCTCATGTAGCTTTGTGCATAATTAAAAGCAAAAAAAAAGCTGTTTATTTAATTTAAAGATATGGCTTATGAGAACAGAAATTCAGCTTAATATTTTGAGTTTATTTTATGTAGTTTCAAAATCAACCCTCCAGTAGCACAGCAATATATCTGCGGTCTTAGAACGCTAGACACCGGGTTTCGATACCCGTGGTGGGCAGATCACAAATAGCCTATTGTGTAGCTTTGTGCTTAACTATAAACAAACAAACTCATGATCAGGGCCGCTCTGGTTCGAGGTTTTTTATCGTTTTTAAACGATAGCCACTTCTTTAACGCTAACTTAAAGGTTTCTTTTTCTTTTATATTGTACAGAGTGAGTTAATAATTTTTGCTTTTCCTTTGTTGTGCTAACATTCATTGTTAACTCAGATCATTTCGTTTTTATCTAAATACATACATAATCGCCTCATCAAAAACTAATCAAGACTGTTTAGAATAATGCTTTGCTTAAATAAATATTTCCCATCGAACTTTTACTTTTATATATTTTCGTACAAACTTTTATTACACCATCAAAAAAAAAATAGCTTAAATTACTAAAGTCTGTTAAGTCAAAGCCCAAGATGGAGATGCAGTAAACAATATAAAAAAACTATTGAACCTAGTTATACTCGCTTTTACGTGTCTCTAATTCTTAAATCATGCGGTTACGTAGACTTGACATGACTGAATGGTGATCTCACACTGTGGCGCTACTTTTTATTGTCCAATCCAACTCTTATATTCCTCCTTTTTCGTGTCCATTTATTCTTCCATTTGAGTTTTTCTGTATATAAGAAACTGATCAAGGAGAAAACTGGGAGAGTCTTTGAACGAATCTAATTAACCTGAACCATAACGTTTAAATTCTGCAAATATTTAACTTCAGAACTCGTGCTTTTCCTTTTCAGTATCTTAATATATATATAATTTTTATTCTATAACAGTATGATGTTTTGTAGGATTTTGCCAGAGCTACTCAAGAGCTATATGCACTAGCCATCCTTAATTTTGAAGGATGGCCAGCTAGTAAATATCACCTATGCTCTAATCGAATAGTGGGAATTGACTGTTACTCTTACCATGCGCCCATGGCCCGAAATGTGAAGTGCGATTTGTTTTTTTGTTTGTTGTTTTCTTTGCGACAACGAGTTACGAACCAAAGAAATTCAAACCTACTGGTTTGCAGGCTAACTATTGGCCGCGCTTGACCAACTATGAATTTGGTTACTGTCAACAGGCTTTTCCTCACCCTCACTCCTTCTATTCCCGGCTCAACCACCACTGATGAACTAAACGTTGTTGGTAAGAACGGGTCAACTCACAGTTTACTGAAACAATGTTCGATGTGAAGCCTGGTTTTAGTAATTGAAGCTGATTATCTTCATTAGCAATCAACACAAGTGTGCTTGTATGTTTCTTTGGAACGCTTTGGCGTCCTTGCTTTCGGGTAAATTATGTACCTTACTACTCCCTTAATGACACATGAAATAAAAATCGACTAATTTATTTTTTAGGACATCACGCACTTAACCTCTAGGGCTAGTGTCTTGTTGGACGAGCCTATTAACCTGTTAATTAATATTTTTTGTAACTTATATTTTGTTATGTTGAATTTCGCGCAAACCTACGCGAGAGCTATCTGCTTTAGCCGTCCATAATTTCAATTTGATAGGCTAAAGGGAAGGCAGCTATTCAACACCACCCATCGCCAACTCTTGGGTTACTTTTTATTAGCAAATACTGAGCTTGACCGTCACATTATAACTCATCCAATGGCCGAAAATGCGAACATGTTTGGCGATGGGACTAGATCCTGCGGATTGCGAATCGAATGCCTTAATCACAAGGCCATATTTATTTTTGTTGTTATTTAAGCGTAAAACTACACAATGAGTTCTCTGCGCTCAGTCTACCGCGGGAAATCAATCCCCAAATTTTAGCACTGTAAGTCCACAAACATACCGCTGACCCAGAGGGGAAAACAAATTGATTTTTGATTTGTTTGTTATAAGTAGGCTATCTGTACTATGCCAACCGCAGGTATCGAACCCCGATTTTTAATGTTATTTAAGCACTCATACTTAACGTTAATATACTGGGAGGCAATAGGCTATCTGCAATCTGTCCACCAAAGTAAACGAACCCCGGATTTTACACCTGTAAGTCTGTTAACGTGCAACTGATCTACTGAGGGATATGTTGTAACACGTTTAATATTACTTAATTCTTCATAAAATAAAAGCAAACTCTCATGAAATTGAATTGTTTTTATAAATCAATGCATATTGTCGTTAACTTGGCATTATTTGATTTTTTCACAACTCATTGCATTTTATAATTAATTTGACATTACTCCATTTTTTCACAAATCAATGCATATTGTCATTAATTTAATGTTATCTGATTTCCACAGATTAACGCATATTTAAACGAATTTTAATGCTTGTTTGTTTGTAATTAAAACAAAGCTACACAATGGGCTATCTGTGCTCTGCCCACCACGGGTTTCTAGCGTTGAAAGTCTGCAGGCATATCGCTGCGCCTTTGAGGGGCATTTTAAATGCTATCTTCAGTTAAATATTCAGAAAGGTTGCTTTGAAGTTAGTCGGAACAAGACAACTGAAATTAAAACTATCGAAGTACGCGCAAGTTCCAGAACTGTTACGGTTATTAAACGGTGTTTTTTGGTATGTGTTTGTTTTAGCGTAAAATCACACAATGAGCTATTTATACTCTGTTTACTACGGGAAGTCGAACATCAGATTGTACTATTGTAAGACTATAAACTTAACGCTGACCCATTGGGGGAACGGTTATAATAAGATATAATTACCAGTATCTTTTCATGTGTCTATAGAAGGTAAATTATCCTGTTTTTCATAATTGACTATGGAATTAATATGTTTCTATGTATTATTCGGGTAGCTAAAAACTTATTAACATTGTCAGACTTCTTAAAAAATCTACAAAGAGTATAGTTTACGTATTAAATGTAATATGTAGATAAACCTTCATAAAGCATAATAAATGAGAAAAGTTTTATTAAGTACAGCTTTCAGTTATATAGTAATAAGCTACTTTTAATGATAAGATACTTTTCCTTGAAACTGTTTAAAAATGGCAATTTTAACATAATTACACAGGCCTGCAATGGTTTTATTGTCTTGAAATCTTTACATGTTTTACAGTAATTCCTGTACGCTGAATCTGAAAATGACATCTCCACGTACAGATTTTTCACAAAACGTCATATGTACTTTTACATAAATGAATCATTTTCATTGAAATCGGGTCACATTTTGTTATGCTTAAAATGTTAACAACCACTGGCTATAGATTTCTCTAGACCAATAGCGACGTGACAGTCCTTTATCGATTGTTCTAGAATCCACGAGAAACCCACATAATAATAAAAATGTTCATTGTGGTAAGCTAAATAATAATTTGATCTAAGTAAGAGTTTTTCCTTCCCGATTTGTAAAAAATCCTTACGTGATAGAAAAAAGTAATATTATTTTCGAAATCTGCGTAGCTGAATTATGGAAAATCCGTTATTAAAACCAAATCTACTTTTATGAAGTTTAAATTCGCAGGCCTGTGTTATTATAGAAATTTGGATGTTATGCAAAACATTGTAAGATTTTAGAAAGATAATCTAAGTAATGAATTTTATGTACGACTCATAGAAGACGTTTTAAAGCTAAATTACTTGTTTACACCTTTCATTTAAATAAAAACTCTGCTACTCTCAATATATTTATAGTTTGAATTAAGTTTGTCCACTTTCTTTTTTCTTTCCATGAGAAAAGGTTGATTGTTTGTTTAATTTTTAGAACAAAGCAACATTGAGCTATTTGCAGATTTTAGCGTTGTAAGTCCGCAGACTTACTGCTGTTCACCGAGGAAATCTTGAGAAAAGAGGATGTGCTTTGAAAAAATGTATCTGAAGCTCATCCTACTGCAAAAACAACCCCTAAGAAACCGACGATAAGTCACTTTTTGAGCTCGACAATAATAACAAATCGCATTTATTTTATTTTGTTCAAACGTTCATTCTTAATTATATTAATTAATGATGCTTTTTTCTTATCGTTCGGGTATGAATAAGGTTAAAGGGTCGAGTCGCGATATACCGCTGAACACGCTCCACTGTGGGAGAGTTATAAATGTGACAGTCAATCCTGCTACTTTGTTAATAGTAGCTACTTATTAGTTGGTTGCTCTCGATGTAGGTAACAATTCTAAATTAGAGATGACTCTGTCTAAACCTTGAGGTCACATAAGATGATGTCAGAATAAAAATGCCACAGATGGCCAAGTTCCTTTTGTGCTGTTCTTAAAAACAAACAGTAGAAAAATGTCTAGAAATCTGTGAACTTTAAATTATATTCTTCTTGAATCATTAGGGTAGCGAACCTTAAAGGCGTTTAGAGATAAAGATGTAAAAACATAATGAGTTTTATTAAAGACTGCCGTGATACCGTTGGATGTTTCTAATAATATTATTTACATTCAAGTTGGCTTCTTCCCAGAAGTGAATTACTCTGATTTTGTTTTCATTTCCCTATTGAGGAAATATTTCACTTGTTTTAGATAAAAATAAAAAACTCGCTAATAGATTATATCTGCAAATTCGCTTTAATTGCACTATATAAATAGAAACATGAAAATTTGTACACTTTCTTGTTTCTATACCATTAGTGTCAGAATTTCATCAATTTAAGAAAACTAGAATTAAACGATTGAGAAACAACGGCGTAGTTAGAGATATTAGAAAAGTATAAAGGATCTACCGCTAGGAGTCCTTACATCTATAGAAATGAAAATTAAATAACTGAAAGGAAACACTGTTTCGAAAATAATTATTAAATATATATATATATATATATAGGACTGAACCCCAGAAGACCATCAATCGAAAGAAAATTCAGTTAAACAATCCAGAAACAAACCCTACGGTAAATAGTGAAGGTATAGAGGACCCTTCGCCAGCAGTACACCAATAGAAATATAATTGAAACGAATGACAAGAGACGCCACTATGAAAAGTATTAGTTTACGTAGAAACAAACAAGAGTTGTTATTACAAGCATCTTTTATTCAACCTTAATGTTTCATATGATATCATTCTGCTTGTATAAAAGCATATTACATTTAGACCTAGTTAGCGTTCAGTTAAAATATTGTTATATTTATTAAACCAGTCTGTATTTTACTGAAAAGTATTTTATATATTGTACATCAGGTGATGAAAATATACAAAAGTTTTTTTCGCTAACCTTACACGGTATATTGAAGTTTTGTAATTGTTCTTCAAATGCTTGGAACATTTGTGAACTTTATCATAGCTCATATTATCTTAATTATCTCACAGTTCATATTGTACATATTTTTAAATAAAATATTCATTTCTCTGATTTCTGGAAGTTTTCAACCAGCTTGTTAATAACTATAATAATAGCTCTTTGAAAAAAAGACTTTGACAAGAACCTTTTTATATCCATCCACTGAGCATTAAGTAATCATGCTACATATCTGTATATGTTGTTATATGTCTAAATAAATTACACATTATTCCAATGGAATTTACTTTCAGATGTTTTAAGAAAAAATCTAGTTACTAATTATGAATTTTTTCTCATTTAATTTTGGAAGTTTCTCTGAATAAATTAATACATAAAAAATGTAGCAAGTGATCCTTGTAATCAACTATTACCAACAAAAGATCATTTTCTTTCCTCACTTTTGGTTGCTTCCTTCTAGCAATATATTATGTAAACTAATTATGCATCCAAATTCTTGTGAATTAACGACTTGGTAGGTTACAGGGTCCCTAATATGTTCATACCATTAATTACTGTTGGGGTCACAACAAAAATAATAAGTGATTCCCCCGTATTATTTCATAGGTACTTTAGACTGAATGTTGCAGTAGTCAAAAACATAAAATTATTCAATATATTGCCATGTGTGGACCCCACTGGTATAACACATTATAAAAACAAATCTTATCCATAGTATGCATAGAAATCCTTTAACCAACATCTAGATATGTTTATTAAACTTATATTTCTTGTGCTTTGTTGATAATCGCACTTTAAAAAATTTTCATTACTCGTGACTCACTAAGGACTAGCCCTCTATAGGCCATTATTAATGACGATTTATTGGTAACAAGCTTCTTCAAAGATTGCCAACTTCAAACCTGACATATTAATAAATTTTCTACTGTACTTGAATGTAAGCTTCAAAATGGCATTTAATCCCACCAAAGAATAAAAATGTTTTTGGTTCTGTAATATGTAGCCATTGATTATGAGATGTGATTGAAATCTTGTGAGCTTTTGGCTTGTAAGTCTTCATTAATTTCAGATCCTTGTTTAGTATCTCATTAACAAAGAGGTATGTCCAGCTTCATCGCAATGGATCAGAGGGCTCTCATTCATAATTATAGCCTTCACTGGTCCATATTGCTTGAGGTGGGATTTTGAAGAACATTGCTATTCTAAGTGCTCGCCTGTCAAAAAATTTCCACTTATGTAGAAAATATCGGATATTCATTTCTCCATCGTTTTATGTCATTAGGTTCAACATTCTTTAACAATTTTCCTATTTGAATATTTATCTTCGAGATAGTTTTCTATACTGCTGCAACCTAAGCTTAGCCATGGATGCATTGTATTGTGAATAAAAGAGAATTTCCTATGAATCAGATATATAGATGTTAATTCTGGCATCTGTTGAACCATGGATCGATCAAATGAACTACAACTGATTCTTTGAAAAAATATGAAAATCAGTTTTTCGACAAACATTCTCTTACTCAATTTATATATATATATATGTGTGTGTAATTAACTATTTATTACTACTGGAAGACTTGTTAAATTCGAGTTTGAATTTATTTGGAAATATATTAACACAGGATCTCCTCCTCAACCAAAGGTACTTTGGTGAAATTTATATATATTATTATATATATATATATATATATAGGATGCAGCATACAATACGATATGACGATTACAATTTACAGTTTAAAAATATGACAAAAATTGACCAACTTATGACTGGCTACATCACTCAAAATTAAAGACAATGCTTCTTGTTATGTAACAGATGGATCCACATTTTCACCCGTTATTACGTCTGTTGTTCAGACCAGAATCCAAAAGACCTTAAGCAGATAGTTTCAATCCTCACTGACCATGACTGGAACTTTGCTTCTCTTTGGCATGCCATCATCACTCACTATTATTCCCTTGATTACTTACATGCATGTGCAAGGTTCCAAGATGTTTGACCTGAAACCTGTGAAGCAGGTGTAGATGTGGTCATGATGAACTTTTTGACAGCCCTTGTTAAGGTAAATCCATCTATCAAGCCCAAAGATGCTGTGGCAGCATTCCAATTTAGGTTTGGTGCTGACAAGACAGTCATAATAGTAGTAGCTTTTTGCCAGATCAGAAGAACAAGATTTTCTACTTCAAATAGATAGTGAAGAAAGATCGAATAAGTTGATTTGAGAATATAAACAAACAGATAATTAATTCGTGTATGTTTGTGACCATTGCTGGTGAGAGAGATCGGCCAATCTGATACCATGTGTATGTACGACTACCCATAGCTCCAAATTGAAATAATTACCATCATATGAATTGCGTGTTTTCGATTCAGCAGATTACGGCGTTTACAAAGGTTTATAAAACATCCCCGAAAACAATTATCTGAATTTCTTGTTCCATGCTCTCCCACCCAAAAACACTACTTTGCTTCTGGTTAGGGAGTGATCCTGTGATAAAACGTGGTTCTGAACTGTAGAGATAGAAAACAGGTTAAAAAGGTAAACAATATCTAGTTTTCGATATTAAGAGTGAAAACCAACATAATAAACGAAGAGGAATTTTTCTAACCTCATCCAGAACCTCATACAGTTAACTGTAGTGAACGAACTTACTCATATTATCTGCAAATATCAGGCGTGAACTACAACAGTAATTATCTTACTAGTGTTTAGTAAGACCTTAAGATAACTATTATGGTAGTTAAAAAGTACTTTCAAGATCTCAATGAAGAAATGTAATTTATATAAATCAATAACCAAATTCAGGAAATAGCCAACTTAATAAATGCATGAAATTCTCATTAAGGAACCTAAAGAACCGTTTCATCACTTCACATAACCAGACTACATAAAAAATTAATATATTTAAATAGAATATTAACTCTGGGTCGGGTTGTTTAGAATTGTTGCGCAAGGCTAAAAGGCTATCTGTTCATTGCCATCTCTAATTTTGAACTGATAAATAAGAAGAAAAGCAGCTAGTTAACAGCACCCTCCACCAACGATTGGGCTACAACCCTTCGCCAACGAGTGGGCTACAACCCTTCACCAACGAGTGGGCTACCACCCTCCACCAACCATTGGGCTACCACTCTCCATCAACGAGTGGGCTACCACCCTCCACAAACCATTGGGCTACCACTCTCCACCAACGATTGGGCTACCACCCTCCACCAACGAGTGGGCTACCAACATCCACCAACGAGTGGGCTACTTGCCTGACTGAACATTAGAATTCGACCATTATTCTTGTAGGACACCCATAGCCCCATAGTGAAGAGAGCATTTTTGCAACAATGGGCTGTTAGCCATAAAAACGGCGGATTCACCGTATGGGCACGTTAAGCAAAGGCCACTCCCGACCAGCTCTGGGTCAAAATAATATTGACAAATCTCTAAACGTTTCTAAAAGTGCCTAAAATTTAAGTTTATTCAATGTAATTTAAAGATAAGAATAACTATTTTTAAACTTCAAAATAACTGTACTCTGAGATGTATTGTTTCAGTTTATAAATAATAATGTGCTACATACTACTGAATGTATTACATTCGATCTGTTAGTTTTGTTTATTATATTCACCTTGTACAGTGAAAACTAGTATGTTAGCGTATTCCATTTTCAAGCTGGCATTATTTCTTTGATATCAAGTATTCTGTGACCATAGGTACAAACTATAACTGCATTCTCTAATATGTACTTAGTGGTAACTCAATAACGAAGTATAATACGGTATGTAGGAAGGTTAGATAAGCATAAGACAAGATATTACGCTACAGCTAGGCGACTGTGGACAATCCTTTCTTAGAATAGGAGCAATAAAAGTGAGTTATTAGATTACTAACATGACAAGAACACTTAACTACTTACAATTTACGACATTTTGTTCTGAATTTCTACCAGGGTAGACTAGATGTAAAATTTTTAAGTAATATTAACATAAGAAGACGACAAACCAGCAAATATGGCACAGCGGTATGTCTGCGGACTTACAACGCTAGAATCCGGGTTTCGATACCCGTGGTGGGCAGAGCACAGATAGTCCATTGTGTAGCTTTGTGCTTAATTACAAATGAACAATAAACAAACCAAGCTAGAGAAACAATGGTGCATAAAGTAGCCAACAAGTTAGCTTACATCAGGTAGCAAAATTCATAACAGTCATGATGGATCAGGGTAATCTTAGTCCTGACTAGAAGAGAAGAAATTGTTACATTTTATAAACTTTTAACAGTTACCTCAGTTCAGTACTATAACAGATGATATCACATGTCTATTGTAAAACAGATAAGATATTTTATCTCTTTTGTCTTATACTAATACAAAATGATCAAATATAAATTTAAGACAGAAAATCATTTTATTTCAAATGTATTTCACTCGTACAAAATGATAAAATAACTATTCTAAAAAAAAGAAAGCTTCTCGCGTGTTTTACGTATGCAAAATAATTATAAAATTGTTGTAAAACCAGAAAGTTATTTTATCTATTACGTATTTCACACATATACAAAATTACCATATAATTATTGTAAAACTTGAATATTTTCCATCTTGATCATGTGTACAGGATAGCTATAAAGTCAGTACGATAACTTGGAACAACCTGTGAACCGTGTAGTACAGTGGTGAAATTATTGCTTGTTTGTATTTTGAATTTCGCGCAAAGCTA
>NW_013665906.1:527774-533057 GCF_000517525.1 Limulus polyphemus
AGCATGTTTGGTGTGAGAGGGATTCGAACCCGCGACCTTCAGATTGCGAGTCGAGTGCCTTATCCACCTGGCCATGCCGGGCTGAAATTATTGTGTAACTATTGTGAAACTGGAAAGTTTTCTATATTTCCCATATAAACAGGATGGTTATAAAAACAGTTGTAATAATCTCTAGAAGAAACCTTGTAATATACAGGTAAAAATCATATAATTGTTGTAAAAATGTGAAGTTTTCTATCTTATAGTTCTTAACCCTCCCAATCTCTGTTGAAAGAATGTTGGCGCCTAAGAGCATGAGGGGGAGAGGAAATCAAGGGGAAGTATCCTCTGAGGCCAGTAGGGTCATGTTACGTCATAGTTTCAAAGGGTGCATACCTCTGAAATCTGTCACTAGGGCAGATAGTTCCAAGCGCAAAGGTTGATGAGATCACTTGTAGTACATTTGCAGAGGTTTTGTTATGAGATTTCTTTACAAGCCACAAGAGGATGTTGTTGACCATGAACTTCCAAGTGTGTCATGTTATACAAATATACTACACATTTCTTAATATGATATTAGTTTCTGCACTGTCGTTAGCGTCATGCTTATATTTTCACTTCAATAACAATAATAAACAAAGCATTATGAATACATACTCCATGAATATTCATTCACTATTTTAACTTACAATCTACACAGAGGCTTGTTTTTAACATTAACATAAGATGTTCAAATTCGAAATGTATATTGTATGCATCACTTTATAATATAATAATAAAATATACTATATCACTCTTTTTAGTTCTTAATGTAATATGTCACTTTATACATAAAAAAATCAAACTCTTGATATTTTCATGGGAATCATTATGTCCAAACTGAAAAAAATAGGCATTATGACTGTATTAAATTTATCATGCTATATATATATGACCCAGTTTTCATTCTGAATACATAAAATTAATATTTCATTTATCTCTTTTGATAACTTGTATAGCATACTTCATGCATATGCATATATATTGGTTTCACTTACAATCTATTTATAGAGCTGTTTTCCATACTAATGTAACAGGCTCTGTTGAAGAGACAGTTGCTCTTTATAAACAGCATTTAATTAAAAAAACCAACAATGCAGTAAGTAGCTTTTCATCACCAACTTGAGGAAGTTTATGTGAGAGTAATAAATGAGTCAGGATCTTTTAAAATGAAAGCATACAGCATGTATTAATAATAGAAAATACATTTTCCAAACACTAAGTCAACAATAAACATTTATAAAATTTGTACATTCAAACACTTAACTCTTTCAATACAGTGTTGTCAGTGTAATCGACCTTGTAACCACAGAATGAGAATCATAGTTTCCATACTATTACTTTTAATATGGTATGTGTATCTTCAGTATTTCTTGTTTCTCTCAATATTTTGCTTAACCTCTCCTCATTGTAATTTATAGTGTCTTTTGTCAGTACAACTTTCATTAACTGACCCGTCAGTTAGTTCATTGACTCATATCTTACTTGGCTCTCCAACTTTTTGTTATTACTTTATAACAAATTTATTCTAGGCCTCACTATTTTTTCCTAACAATTTTGATTTTTCCATAATTTCATGATTAGCTATCGTCATCAATTGGATTAATACTCCTCAAATTTTGTCTCAGACTAAGCAAGTCAACAATTCCCTACCCAAATTAGTTAATTCTCTCATTTCAGTCTTTTCTGAATAGGTAAGTCTCTTAACACTTTTCATAGCATAACCTCTCTTCCGTAATTTTACCAAACCATTAAGTTTCCAATGCTTGAGGGCCGTTAACTTATCACGCGATCGATATAAGAGTGTGCTTACAAATGTGATTACTAAGCATAGTGCTATCAGTATTGAATTAATCATTTTACAGATACTAGCTACTTTTCTTCTAGTCATTTCTTTTAGATTGTCTGCATGTCGAGTGATTTCTTTAATAATTAATTCTGATACATCTGGGGATAAATCGAGTTTCTTTTAACATAGCCTTAAGTACAGATATTTCTACTTTGGACTCTAATTGTTTGAATAATTTGTTTGTTTTTTCATTTTAAATTAATTTTCTATAGTTGGTACCTTTATATTTAATCCTAAATTTAATTCTCATCAGCTTTAAGTAGTTGCTAGCTGCTACTTTTTAATGCTATAATTCTTGCTTGATAATAGAATTGGTGCACGTCTGGCTTGGGACATTTAATATAGTTCTGAATTTTGATCACATACTCTGATTGGTCCTTCCACACATTTCATAATATCCTTTATAGTCATCCATAAGTAAGTGTATTGATAATTTAAAATAACTATATATAGCTATTCAGTTTTGACTGTGGTTCGAAAAGAAATATCTAATGCTACTGATGATGAAACTCTCTTGTATAACTTACAAAATTTATCTTTTGCTTTGAGAGGTATCTTTATAAATATTCTTTGAGTATTATTAGCAGCTACAGTCTTTACGTCTACTCATACGTAGAACATGTACATTTCATTACTATGGGTAGGTATAACAAGCTGGAAGTCTTCATCTAATACCCTTTCTAATTTACTAGGCGTAAGAAGTATTAACTCATTTTCTACACTGAGTGCTTGAACTAATCTGGCTAAGTCTGTTCTATTCTCTACAGTAAAGGCTAACTGTTCTGAATTCTTGCATTAACAATCAACATTTCGGTTCCTGCCTTGTGGATCACTTTCTGTTCTACTTTGGCATGTATTACCTCAGTTGTAACATTTACTAATGCATTTGATGCTTGTTTAATCTCTTGTTTGATTTAACAAATTCATTATGGTAACTTGTTCATCTAATACATGTATCATATCCGTCGATATTTCTCTTTGATTATCTACGCTTTTGTTCAATTCTGATCCCAAATAAGAATTTAAAAATATTTCCTCCAGCATTACTTAATCCTATCTTCTGCCTACTTTTATCCAAAATAGAAACACCGTCATTAACGTTGTTTATTTCCGTGAATACTTCTTCCTAATATTATCTAGTGAATTGTATATAATTTTCTATTAAACATATTTCTGGTACTCTTAAGTCTCGCATTATAGAAACTCCAATAGTAGAAAAAAAGTAGTTTCATCTTCATCCTTAAACTCTACTCTTAGTCTAGTGAATAGTTGAACATATTACAGAATAGTATATCTTTGACAATTATCCATTTATCACCTGATAAAAAATGTCCTTTTTTGACAAATACTATATTTCCTCTGTTTAGTTTCTTTAACTTTCTGTAATTCTTTGATGTTTACTAACTGTGTACCTTTACCACATATATGTCTTTAATTATGAAATTTACTGGACTCATTTGTTTTATTATTTTAAAGGGGCCTTTTCTTAATGTTTCCAGTTTTACCAATGGGGCGTATAACAATACTTTGTTTCCTAGCTAAATTTTATTAACTTTTATATTTTTCTACTTTTGACTGCCTTAGCTAAGTGTTAGTTTGTTATCTCAAATGCCGTTTGCATTTTTATCTAATGCATAGTTGATTTTCCTTGGAGTTAATATTCCCTACATTGGTAATATTACATTTCTACTGTATAAGAAGAAAAAAAGAAGAACTTTCTTAAATAGATTCGCTTGCTCCATTTCTATAACCTAATGATAATAATAATACAACCTGCTCATGCCATGTTTTCTGATCTGTTTTGCAATATTATGATATCATGTTGAATTTGTATATTAATCCATTAGCAGCTGAATGGTATGAGTTGTAGCTATTTTTTTTACTCCCAATAATTCATATACTACTTTCAATAATTTTGAAATTAAATCTGTACCTCTATTTGTTAGTAAATATTGTGATATTCCTTGTTGAAATACACTTTGAATTACGAATGCTATTTCTATAGTTCTTGCTTTTTGATCTTATATATATTGCTTTTGTAAATCAAGTTAGATAGTATGAAATAACTAATATGTATTTATTCCCTGAATGTTATATCATCCGTGGCTATTATCTGAAATGATATGGTTAAACTCGACATTTATTTGTAATAGAACTTTTCTTAAATGTAGACTAGTCTTATTTTTTTAATATCCTTTCTCATACTTTGCAAAAGAATCTTTATGTATTCTGCTATATGTTTTTGCAAGTGCTAAATGTGCAACAAATGAAGTGTCACGATAAATGCTTTTTTCCTCAAACTGTATGATATTACCATCTGTGGTAAACTTACTTTATTTCCTTTATTTTTTGCTTTTCTGCATCTAAACCTAATATGTTCCTTCTACTTGTAATATTCTCTTTCTGAATGGGTTTACCCCTACATTTTTCTTTAGTTCATTAATAACATGATCTAAAACCCAAACTGCGTCATTTACACTGTTTTGTTTCCTTCCTTAACTTTGCTTCCTATGAGTTATCTGTGGAGTCTCACTGTACAGGTAATAATAGAATGTATTAATACTATGCACTACTGTCAAGCATTATTGCTCAGTTACTGAGTAATATATTTAAGCTTTTCCAAGCTGTCCACTTTGATGTGTTATGGGCGTTCTTTCCCCTTTTCATCTAACTGAGATGTGACTGCTATTATTGCATAGCCAAAAGTGTCTTTGCTTAAAATGAATTCTTTATTGAATCGGGGTAGCTCAAATTTGGTGCATTTAGTAGTGAATCTTTCAACTTTGCGAATGCTTCTGGTCTTTTATCTGTTTACTGGAAACCTACGTTTTTCTTTGTTAATTCCATTAAAGGCCTTGCAAGCATTGCAAAATGTGGGATACGTCTCCTATACAATCCGACAAAACCAAAAACTACACGAACATCTGTAACTATCTTCGGCACTAGATAATTATTAAACACTTCTAACTTTTTGGTGTGTGGTTTTACATTTTCTGCAGTTACCACATGACCTAAGTAACTTACTTCTTCTTTTTACACATGGCGGCGTTTTACTCTCAACGTGGATTAGCTCGCATCTAATTAGGTTTTTAAGTCCTTATTAATACTAATTTATTCTCTTCTCTTCCTACCTTTAATGTCTACTCGAAATGTGCTTACATTTTAGCACTTCTCGAATGTTTTCTTTCCCGTACCATAAAATTAAGGTATTTATTAAAAGATCTTATCATGTAAACATAATTGTATTTAACAGTTTGGTTTGTTTAAGAGCAAATCTACACAATGGACTAGCTATGCTTTGTCTACCGCTGGGAATCGAACCCCAACTTTTAGCTTTACAATCCCTCAAACTTACCGCTGGGGACGGAGGGAGAAGGAGATCGTAAGTAAATATTACTTTCGGCCCGGCATGGCCA
>NW_013665906.1:533274-547027 GCF_000517525.1 Limulus polyphemus
CCCCCCCCCCCACTAGACTCAGCAGTAAGTCTGCACGCTTACGACGTTAAATAAAGCCGTGATGGGCAGAGTACAGATAGCTTAATAACAACCGACCCAGTTTTGAAATAATTATGTAGAAAAAAGAATTGCTTGGCTAAACGAACTTTTAAAAGACGTATTTTTGGATTAGAATTTACACGAAAACAAGGAAAAAATCAAAATCAATTATTAAAAACTTCTAATCAAAAGCGAGTTACTGTATATTTGAACAACAAAGAATCTTTTAAATTAATGAAACCAATCTTGTATAGCAAAGTAACTAGAAATAAAAAGAGCATACCTCCTCGATAAGTGTGAAAGATAAATTGTTTAAAACGTTCAGCCTATCTTATTGATTGTTTCATATAAATACATAGTTTTAAAAATCAATACTGAGCGTAAGAGAAAACTGAAACTAATGATGATTGGAATACATTGAATATTCAGTTTGGGAGCCTTGTTGCTAACGGTGGTTTAGGCCGTAATCTCAGTAATATCTTATGAAGTTCATCAAACCTGGGAGAATTTTTTAATTAGTCATAAAGTAATATACTTAGCTAAAATACAAAACACTCTTCATAAGTTTATGTGGTTTTTGAGTCTTTTTTAACTCACCATATAATGACGTAAGTTAGGTTAGATGTGAGAATAAAATTATGGCATTGCGCATAATTTATTATTATATATATTATAGTACAGTGGACGAACTGTTTAATGATTATATTATAGGTTTCTTTTCTTTTTACCCAAGGTAAAATTAATTCAGGCTAATATGCGGTGAGTTCAAAAGGAGTCAAAAACCCAATAAATATTATATATACATCACCATTATAAGAGGCCTAACTATATATCTTTGGTTTGCTCACCCCAGATGTGTTGTACATAGCAGAGGTTGCAGCAAATCAAAGAATGCATTAGGCCTGTACGTCACAGATCATATTTCCAATTTTACCCGTAATGTAATATTCATAAGTGAAAATAGTAATAAAAAAAATTTTACTCTGAACGTTATAACCAAAATTATTAATGCTATTAATGCTGTAATGCTTTCAAAAAGCAGTTATTATAATATAAGATTTATGTAGCATAAACTTTTATTTCAGTAAAATGTGCCCCAATACGTAACAATTGAAATAAATACAACTGCCATTCCAAAAATTGTTTAAAAATAAATTTCCACATTTTCCGAAGGAAAAAATTCTTAAGTTGACAGTTTCTAGCATTTTAAGCTCCGTATAAGTAATACAGACAGGGTAACTGTTTCCTCGGTAACATATACTTTTGGTATGTTGAACTAGACGAACTGATTTCTCTCTCCTTTTGCTCTACTAACGAAAAATGTTTCTCACTTCTAATAGTTACAATAAAAATCGGGCATTAATCTCTATTGTTTGATCTTTCTTGCAATCAGCCATGAATGATTAGGTTGATCTAAGATCATAATCCGTTATCTAATACTTGAATACATGTTTCAATATGTGAGACAACAGTCTTATTTAGAGTTTGTGATGTTACTTACATATATTAATGATATCTTCTTGAAACGTATTGGGCTATGATGAAACAGAAGTTTTATATAAGAAACTTCATACGAAAATTTGTATTAGATGTTTAAACACAATTGTTCGAAACATGAATAATCAGTTTCTGAGGGTCTAATTTATCACAAAAGGCTAATATACTATTTTTGAGCTTATGTACAAAGTCAATGTCTGTAACGTTATAGCATTGCAATTAATTTGATGATTATGTAGAAATTGAACATATTATGTTAAAACAGCTAGTTTCAATATTAAGTATAATATAAATATGTGTCTAAGATTTATATCTTACTAACGGATTCATAATCACAACAAATACTATTGTATTATAATTGACTTGTTCAACTTTTGTTTTCATAAAATTTTCTTTTCTGCCATACTGAACTTTGAATCCTATCAGCCTCTTAGTAAAGGATCAACATACCATCAACGTGATGAACCAAACTAAATATCCAATAAGGTTGAAGTGTACACACCATTTGGAGATTGCATATGGTGACCTTGCTATCGTTTATGTTCAATGTTAATGATCCTCAGATAGAAGCGGAAAGAACACCCACATTTATTAGTTTGTTTATGTTCAACATGAAAAGCTTTACAGAAAGGTAAGAATATTAGTTTTAATTTCTACAATAGTAATAGTTAAACATAGTTATTTACGTAGAATGGTATATAATATTTTGAAGCAAAACAAATATATAGATTAGCGTATAAGGCTAAACATGAAATTTAAATTATTGTATATTATAAAATATTTAGAGATTTAAATAAACGTCCTTTTCAGGTCGAATAGATTTAAAAGCATGTTATACAATGTATTAATTATAAAAGCAAGAACTATAAACTAATGAAATAACAATATTAATGTGAATTTTACTTATGAAACGTCAGAAAATGTGAAAGTACATTATACAATTAAACACAGAAGTGAAAACAATAAGTAATTTATCCTCATCATAAGAAAATTTACCAAGAAGAACTGTCGAACATGGATCTGATTGCAAAATATTTACTGTGAGTAAATAATAAAGTGTAAAAAATTAAATATTTTGTTAAGAGTTTTTTATTGTTAACACAGATAAGATTAAGCTACGACAGTATGCTAAACTTTTTATAAACAATACTTAAAAATACAATCAGGTATATTATTTAACTAACGGTTTTACTTATAAAAGCGAAGTAGTTGGTGAGATAGATAAATATTAAATACAGAAGTAATAAAGTAAACAACGAAAACAATGGAGTTGATGACGTAATCACATAATGAGACATGTTGATCTACATCACCTTCTGGTGGTTCACTCGCGAATTATCAGCGCGCTCATCATGGATGATCTCACCGCCCATCCCCTTCTCTAGCAACATGTCCTCTGGTGCCACTTTGTGGAACTATGATGTCACCCTCTCCCCTAGAAACAGGCCCTCTGGTATCGAAGCATAATGTCACGTTCTTCCCCTAGCAACACGCCCTCTGGTGCCACTTCATGGATGTCATCGTCTCCACTCCTCCCCCTGTCGACTAAGGCAGCCAATCAGCAACTTGCCTTTAAAGTTTCGCCCTTACTAGTTACCTCTAAAGTTTTGCTCTACTTATTCGGTAATAAAATATTACATCCAACAATGCTGTAAGATAGTTCAGAGTATTCTACACATTACATTACATGTATTTTGTCATATGTTTTGATCACTTAAGTTTCAGTTTGTTACAAAGTCTACAATGAATAAATACATTATAACTTCTTTCCTCTGAATAACCACACTCACCTATATAAGTTCTTCTTGTAATTCATTTTATACGTTTAAACTAAACAATGAATTAATTTAACAAGTTATACAACAATATAAATACTTTATATGTGTGTGTGTATATATATATACTGTAATCAATTCTATTGCAAATACTACAACAAGCATACCACCAATAAAAGTTTAACAGACGTACATACAATCATAGTTATAGTTTATTTAGTTTTTGTATATTTAACATAAATATAAATATACGTATATATGATATGGGCAAGAACGTTTCTGCTCTGAGCAAGACATTTTAAGTAGATAGAAATCGTTCGAGTCTGAATACAGGGAGAATCTAGATATGCATCTATTGTTAGTTTAAATTGTTTTGTAAATGTTCATAAGCAAATACTGATATTTTTAAATGTTTTGAAAAACGTATTTTTTACAGTCCTACCTTGTTTCTGTTATATAATTACAACCAACAAAGAATGTATGTTCAAGTGTTACCTTCACTGTTCATTAAATGATGAGTATTGTGTAGTTATTGGTTGCTCTTGTTATGAAGCAATTTTTTAAATAATGAATGATAAAATTAACATAAACCACATTTTATGAATATTTGCAGAACTAATCGAACTAAATGCATGTTTACATAAACATTAGTAAACACATGCACAAAGTGATGACAGTCTTAACTTTCAGAACACAGTAAACTCTACAGATAAATTCGCTGTTTTGTACGATGAATTTAATACTGTAAATCACATACTTAAACTTACATGATGATCATTTGATTGCATTGTACAATTGTTGCTGTTGCTCTATAGGTCAGACTTTTATAAAGTATAATTGTTTTAGCACTTATCAGCTTCATCATAGCTGATATATATTTATCAATATATGTGTGATAAACTACATCTAATTAATTACCAAATTATCCGTCTCTCTTTTTATTTGGTAACTTAGTTGAAATGAATGCATTTTATTTTTCTTATCTTTCAAGTAGAGATTCAGCTTTATAGGAAAACACTAATTATTAAATAACGTGCACAATATGAAAAATAACGAGCAAGAATTAACTTTGTAGTTTGACAAAAATATTTGTGCAATCAACATATTTCGTATGAAACAGATTCGTTGCTAAGTATTGACAATTATCTTAATCCAAAACCTAACAATAATTGTAAAATAAACAAGTACGTAATCATCAAGTGACGAAAAATAAATTTGAGATCTATGATGAAAAAAACAACGAAAATGGGTAAAACTAAAGTCCAGCAACGAAATCAGCACGGTATGATACAACTAACCGTTAATGACAAGCACAGAAGATTTGGAACTAGAGCGACTAGCTCCTGATGTGGGAGACTAAATCAGTTATCTGCAAAATCTGGAAGAGTAATTGTTCGAGCAAAATCTGCAAAAGTTTTGATACAAGAATTCACAAAATATGGTCAAGAAATTCTTAAGTAAACAATTCAACAATACCCCCAAAAGAAGAATATCCATAGGCGAAAACGAAGTAGTAAATCTATGCTAAAAACAATGCACAGAAGAAAACAATTGGAGTTTTTTATTGAATATTGAAGAACCCTGATGATTTCTTAAAGTAAATTTTATTGTCAGATGCAACCAAAATAGAATGTTTTCCAACAAGAAAGTAAAATATGTTAGGAGAAACAGAGACTAAGCAGTTAAAGAAAATATCATCATGCCTAGTGTTAAACATGGTGGATGTTGTGTGATGATAATAGGCTTGTTTTTCTTCCTCTTATATGCGACCTTCGTATTATAGAAGGATCAATGAATGATGCAGAATATCAACAAATTTTGCATTCTTATTTGTTACCCAGTGCTATTGGACGGAAGTTTGTATTCCAGCAGGATAATGACCATAACCATTCTGCGAAGTCGAGAAGGGAATTTCTAAAAAAAATACATTTATTTATTGATCATATTCAGTCCCCAGACTTGAATCCCACCAAGATTTTGTGAATTGATGTAAAGGCTGCTGTAACAGAAAGGAAACTGAAGTCGATTGCAGAACATAAAGCTGCATGTATTCAAAAATGGGCAATAATATCTCCTGAAATGTGCCAGAAAACGTTTTCAAAATACAAAAGAAAAGATATAAAATGTAAAGTAAGCAAAAGGTAGGCACACAAAATTCTAAAGTAAGGGTGTTCAAATACTTTTGGCAAAGTATGAAATTAGTTTTTCACGTTTTTATTTCATTTTATGCATGTTCTACAATAATATTTTGCTCTATTATGAAGCTGAATCTTTACTTAATGTTTATTTTTTCAATAGAATAATTAGGCATGATAGAAATTACTTTTTTGGCTTTTCGCTTTTTTGAACTTCCCAAATAATTTTGTCTGCGACTGTAAGCTTAAAGTATAAAAACTTTAATCGTTGGTTTTAAGTTCGTTTGTTGTTGTTGTTTCGTCACTGGATTTGCAATATCTTCTGCATAAGTTTAAACGAACAAAGGAATATAGATACCATGATTAAATAGTGGAGAAATGTACAAAACTTTTATGCAAGCCACTAAAATAATTTTAATCAAGATAATAACTGACCAACTAAACAAACAAGTATTTGATCAAATGTGTACGTCAGAAGTAAACTTTATATTATGTATTTGAAGATTATCGTTTCAGCAATAATATATAAAGACATACGAAATACCTATCCAAAGTTTTGTAATTTTGTACATATTAAACCCCCAGTGGCACAGCGGCATGTCTACGGACTTACAACGTTAGAAACCGGGTTTCGATACCCGTGGTGGGCAGAGCACAGACAGCCCTTGTGTAGCTTTGTGCATAATAAAAGAAAAGAAAAAAATGTACATATTAAAATTCAAACACACGTATTTAGCGTGCCTAAAGTATACTAAAATTATATTCGAACAGGGGTCGTAGGCGAGAGGGTAGTTGTGGGATAACTCCCGAAACATCTACCTTTCTGACAAAAAAGAAAAAAAGAGAGAGGGGAAGGACAGAGATAGAGAAGGTAAAGATTTTTTTTCTAAAGCCTACCGTACATATGTATGAATGTACAATTTGTATGTTTGTATTTTTGTATTTTTCTTTCTAAATTGTTAAAAACCAGAGCTCATGGAAATGGAAAATACCCAAAATGTAAAGTATAAAACGATTGGCAGCGGTTTTTTTTTTTTGGAGGGGGTATTTTTATAGCTTATCCCCTCCCCCCGAACTGAGCGCTAAACTCGTATACGGATAATTGTGTGAATAACCATGAAATATGCTATACAAAATGTCAAAGTGCAGCAAACTCAATGAAACAGATTTATTTTAATGCATTCAAGCTATTAGTTTGGTCTTTCATACTGAATACTGAAATCAAACTATAAGATAAAAGTTGACTATATTACAGAAATAATTTTGTAAAGAATATGTTTGCATTTTTTCAATTGAGCTCAAAACAAAGTTCATTATGATATCAGTCCGCTTTTTGAAATCGTAAACTAAGGAGTGTTCCTCCACTACTGTAACATGGTAAACTAACAATACTAGTTTCGGGCTTCTATATGTAAGTTAACTGAAGCACTCTTAATTATTTCAATCATTCGTTCTATCGAAAACATACAATTTTTAAACATAGAAGATGTAAGAAGTATTATCCAACCAGAGAGAGTATTTTGAAAAAACATAAAACGGTAAGTGTTACATAAGTATGTTATATAATAGAAAAGTCTGTTTTGAATAAAATTACTCTTGTAGTTTGAGTTGTCTTATGGAAAACTGTATACTTTTTGTCCATTCAAGAAACACTATCTGATTAGATAGTACTTTTTGACATATCATGAAAATTGTGTTACATATTTATTATGTTTAAATAGAAACGTTCATGTGTTAAACTTAGAAAACATTAAGTATAATAATTATTAAAAGTTTTGTTTTAATTAATTTCAATATTATTGTTTTTACATAAAATGTTACATGGCTACATATAATAAATTATAAGTTAAATTAGTTTATGGATAATTACGTACGAAGATACAGATTTATATCATAAGCACAAATCAGTCAATATTATTACCAAAAAACTACGTACGAAGATACAGATTTATATCATAAGCACAAATCAGTCAATATTATTACCAAAAACATGATTATCCGTTACAATCAACATGATGTACTCAACCTCATCTATTACCAAAAACATGATTATCCGTTACAATCAACATGATGTACTCAACCTCATCTATTACCAAAAACATGATTATCCGTTACAATCAACATGATGTACTCAACCTCATCTATTATCACACTCTTTGAAAGACAAAAAATATTTACCAACCTGTAATAGACACATAAGAAACTGCCTTTTACACACCTTTGACATGATGCCATGCCCTCTGAGGACCCTACTAGGGCAGCATCCTTTGGTCTAAAAGCAAACACCCTAACTACTCTTCCACTTTAGAAATTGCCTGGATTTACCTTTTTTAGAAGATTATACTGAAACGTGTAACAGCAGTTGAGTTTCAAAAATGAAAAACAGTGAAGAAACAAGTTTTCACTGGAAAAAACAGAACTTCTTATTTTAAATTTTGAACTTTCTTGAGTTTTTATGGGTTGAATTGCATATCATACACACTTTCTTTGTTCCCTGGAAACATTTACATTTGAATTTTATATAAGGTGAATAACATCATTACAATTACATGTATACAATAACAATTCAAATACCAAAATATACTGTATTTTGGGTTTAATATTGTGGTGTTCTCAGGTTCTCTGATTTCCATGTGAGTAACCATGTGAGTTCAAGACTATCAATTTTATGTTTTTCCATTTATAAAACGTTTGAAAGAAATTAAAGTGAAATAATTTATACTCCAAGTAACAAACTATGATAATTCCGATATATACCACAATAACTATTTTCTAACATATACCAAATAACGATAACTGTCCAAACCATATTAATACCTTTTAGTCATGTGCTTATCAGATTTTTTATATTTATTTTTGTGATACAACAATATTTATATTAAACACTCACAGTGACTATGTTTTTATTTTTACAATATTTTCTGAAGGCTAAGACTTTTACCATTTTTATTATTTTTATACCATGGGCTATGAAAACAAGTATCTGATTCAATTCGTGTTATACATTCTCATAACATGTGATTCATTTTAATATTGATTTAGACATTCAGAGTCAGGATAGTAAGTTTATTACAACGACCTTGATCATCTGATAATGATTATAACGTCATACTGTCCTTCAGCTAATCATTAAAGAGGGGTGGATGTAACGTACAGACTGTAGTGAACATCTAACTTTCAAGATTTATACTACAATAAGTAGCATGTTTGCTGTTTTACATGCCTTTGTTCGTCTATACTTTTATTACAATTTTAATCAAATATTACGTTTATAATTACAGTATACTAGAACACCTATTACTTCTTATTCAGATAATCTCTAAACGACTATCATATAAATGAAAATGTACTATCAGTATCAGAATATGTTGAGTAAAGGCAATTTTTCTTCTTTTAAACTTATTCCACGTGTTGTTCTCATTGTTGGTTTTGTGAAGAGCTTTGGATTATTCAAAAAATTCGGTTTTAGTTTAAGTGCTAGTTC
This sequence comes from Limulus polyphemus, assembly GCF_000517525.1. Classification (NCBI taxonomy): domain Eukaryota; kingdom Metazoa; phylum Arthropoda; class Merostomata; order Xiphosura; family Limulidae; genus Limulus; species Limulus polyphemus. The sequence continues at coordinate 542,205 of NW_013665906.1, forward strand.
TCTGGGACAAGTCCAGGCTAAAAACACTGATATGTTCTGAATCTTTTAAAAACTATATCATGGCTAATTTAATTTTTTTAATTATAATCTCTAGGTTATATAATAATTGCCAAATATTTTTGGAGCTCGTCTTGTACTTTTGTCTTTTACATTCTGATAATATATTGGGCAAAACTTTGTAAGTAATAATTATTTTCATGTGTTTAATATTATGAACATTTTGTTTATAATAGTGCTTATATATGTATATATATATAATAGTGTTATATATGTACACTAAAATCGATTGCAGATGAAGATCAATTTACAAAATCCATACCATTTGAATTTTTGTACTATATCAGTTCTATTAACACAACGGACTTTATCCCTAAATTAATATATACAAATATTAGAAGAAGGTTTTTGGTTCAATAATGATCTATGCAGATATGTACAGAAGTTACATAAGTTAATATTAAAAGGATTTTGGAACACATGTTGCCATGTCTGATCATCTTCTATCTTATGATCATGCATCTTGACAATAGCTCTGCATCATAGTTTCCATTTAAAAGGCTCCAATGTAAAGCTGTCGTGTTCAAAGCACACACCTACTACCTGCATGTTTTCCATAAACTATCTAGTGTATGAGGACAATGGTTTTCCAATGCCCATTTCAACAGTATAGCTGCACAAATATTCATATGTGCCGCATTGAGAGATTTGTCTGGTACTTCTTCATATGAAATAACATAAATATGCATTTCATTTCCAATTCCATGAGGAATTTGATGGTTGAACAAATATGTTATGGAAGCAGCTTGTGTAGACGTGACTTGTATTCCTTTTCTATACAGAGATCCTTCTGGATTATGCTGAGTATTTTTGCCAGAGGCATGTAGTCGGCTTTTGGATTCTCACCTGTTTCAAAATGGTATATGCTGCTAAGCAAGGCTGGGTAATGACTTGGTGAGAGTTTCTTCCAGTGTGGTTCTAGTTTGCTATTTTGATTCGCATTCCTTTGTTTTCCAATGCAATTAACTATATCTGCAAATTATAAATCTCCAGTTTCAAAAAAAATCTTTATAATCTGAATGTATGAACGTTTTGCATTGAAAAAAGCTGTCACATACCCTTCCTAAAAGCAATCAAGTTTTGGTGATATATCACTTCCTATGATACCAAACAATGTCAAAATGTATTCCTGATACATTCTGTTCCATCAGATTTTGTGATCACGTGACTTGGTGATTTACAGATACAAAATCGTTTTATTATATGTAATATAACTTTATATTATGATTTAATTTAATTATGACACGAGTCCACAACCACAATAATAATACTACATCATAGAAAACAGAAATTGTTTTAGCAGAAAAGTCGGACTTATATCTTTAAGGTATGAATATGATCATCACAAACTGTTAGAACAGCCTGCATTTATGTTGCATACTTAGACCAGTATAGATAAGGCTCCGAGATATTATCGAACACTCATTTGAAAGAACTCCTGTTAAGATATTAAAATAGCAAATGTCACTATAAAAATCATAGATTGTAATCCCTATAACGGTATCATTCCTTCCCATAACATACGTGTCACATTTCTGCAAGAAAATAAGATTCGAGCTAGCTCCAGAAGATCATATACCTAACATCTAGCTGCAGAATAAAATGAGTCTTATCTGTAGCTTTGTGCTTAATAGTAAACAACAACGACAGCTTATCTGTAAAATAATGTTGGTGTACTTTGTTCCTGGATCATTGAGCATGTTAAATTATAAGACTATATCATCATTGCAAAATAATTATTTGGTGACTTACAGTGAGCATTGTTAGGTGTCTGATATATATAAATAGGTGGATCTTGTAAAATTTGTTTCTTATCTATGGTACAATAATATGATGTCTGCTAACATTTTCTCCAATGTCAGAGCAAGCATCCTACATTTATAGGAATACAGTTGTCAGATAGCAATAATCTACTGATATTGTGGATAATGGTCTGTCTTGTGAACAACTGTAAAACTGGTTCTCCCCGTTTTGCTATTGATGCTTTGAGACACTTGGATCCAATTGATTGATTGATCAGCTTACATTCAATGATTGGCTTGATATTCAAATTTACATAAGAGTGAACTGAATTATTTTATAACAATGCTTTTGTTTTTCTTGTTATAGTTATAATATTACAAAACCTTTAAACCTTTAACTGTACTATGTATCGTATGTCATTTTTTAAAACTTATGTACCTAAGAGCTCTCAAATTGAAAAATCTAATGCTTCCTACTTATTTCTAGATATATCTTTTCTGAGAGCTAATATGAGTTGAAATATTCATGAGTAGGAAAGACTGAAAATTCAAATTAATGATAATATTCATACAGAAGAAAAGACTTTATTGCAGCAGTAATAATTTTAGTAAATATTACTAGAAGTGTTAACAATGAAACCATATTAGAGTAAGGAAATAGTTAATATAAAAAAGGTCACAGATGAATTAAACCTACTGCACGTGTGAGGGTGAAAGTGTGCATGCCCAGACATTGTACAGAGTGTCTACATGGTTTTATGAATCTGATATCAGTTAATCATGTTAATCTGCACTGCAGATGTTGTAACAGTTCATGTTAGGGTAGAAAAAATATCCGATACAATATACAGAGCTACTGAAAAAACTTTAGATATGTATTTAGGAGGTTTTAGAGGTTATATAGAATCAATATAAAATGCTACGATGGACAACAGTATATTTATTCTTCACATGAATATCATCTTGCCCTCTGACCTGTCACAATCTGAATCAGACTGAAGTCAGCATTTCACAGACATATCTTTAGGATAAAAACTTTAATAACACGTCTGATTTGTTGTGTACGACATACTTGTACTAACAAAAAGCTTGCAACACTGCATGAGGAAATGCTTCATAAATTCGGAATTTTAGTCAGCATTACTTCTTATGTATGAGGTCCGTACATTCGACCGACCCTTTTAACATTCAACTAAAAATTCACTTGGTGAACATAAACACACTTCACTTTTATCGCATGAAAGCCACTTTAATGCATAGTTACAAGTGATATTTATGCTATGGCTAGACTTTCAGAAAGAAGGTATCAATCACTTGGAAGGATCGAAATTATATCCTATTCAATGTACGAAATAAGTAATAAAACATTAACACTTAGTTAGTAACACGCAAAATAATGAGACACGAAAATATTTAAGAGATAAGCTCATGACCAATAGACAGAAAATCATTGCTAATGAACTTGTGATGGGTAGAGAATCCAGCTTCAAGATTTTCCTTCAGCAAGAAATGTCAATGGCTCGAGATAATGAAATCCTTTCACAACAAACAGTTCTTTATGTAAGGCTTATGACTAGTAACTATTTTTCACAGAGTTTGTGCCCACCAATTATATGGCAATGATCTAGATCACATAGCAACAAAATGGTACAAAAGCTGGAATAAAATTACTGTTAGTCAGTCTGCAGTTCAATATATCCTGGGATTCCTCAACAAGAATGTAACTGTTCCTCAAGCCTAAATTATGGAACAAATCTAAGTTCCTTTGTGAGTTTGACTTAAAAATTTAAAGGGTTTTTGTAAGCTGAAGTTTAAAACTAAGTTTCTAACAGAGTAACCATGAGAAGTATAGTTAGTAATGTTGTAATTAGGATGCGAATAATATTTATTCTATGTTATAGTAGCATCTGCCTTACTTCCTTGTTTCCCATTAAAATCTTCTTGAGTTGATGATCTGTTTGTGAATGCTACTGACTGCATATCCTGGTGATTTGAATAAATACTATTTGTAACATGGCAATTGTCTTTCGATAGAGCCTGTTACAAATTGATGCATTCCACAGGATTTTAGATTATCCAACAATAGGTTTTGAAAATAAGGAATAAAGTTTAAGATCAATTTGTAGTATGAATAAGTAAAGAAAAACTTTGATATGGCTCCACTACAGCAAAAATAATGCCAGAGGCAGGAGAAAGTGTTTGAGTGAGAATAAACATTATGTCAAACGCATGCTTAGAGGCAGTAGCTCTGCATGTTCCCACAAGGTAAAATAATCCAACATATTTAATAAAAACTATTTGATTATTTTTTGATAACACAGAGAAAGATGTTTAGAGTTTATTAGATGCACTAGATGAAGCAGTATGTAACAAAGATTGGACAAAACTACAGAAAGTAAACATACTCAGACTAAGAACATTTGATGAAGTGATTTATTAGGGCATACGTTGAGATGACACAAACCTCAGATTTAAATATAGTAAGAGATAGATTATTATGTGAATATAGGGGATGTGAAACACCTAATATCATAATTAAAGAAATAAATGCATTAACACAGCAAAGTACACAAAAGAGTAATATAGCAGAGTAAAACAGAATATGTTAAATGTTTAAAATATGGTTTTCAAGACGATATTGCTAGAGTTTGCTTCATGAAGGAACAATAACAAATATATTGTTTCAACTGCTGGTTACATGGACATATGGCTTATGTTTGTAGGTGTGCAAAACAAAAGATATTTAACAAAATGCTTAGGACTGACATTTTTAGAATGAACTTTGTAAAGCAACCAAAGAAGTTAGAAAAATGTACTTCCAGCTAGAATTGTTAAAAAGAGCTAGAAGTACTTCATAGTGTCAAGGAGATTTCTCCTGTAGTTGGTTTACAGATAGAAGGTATAAAATATTGATCTTGATCCTTTCTGCAGATTTAATATAAAAAATTAAACTTCATTATATACACCTGGAAAAAGTTAAGCACCCCGTGTTTTTTCAAGTGATTCAGATTCGACGTTCTTGTG
>NW_013665906.1:548027-554644 GCF_000517525.1 Limulus polyphemus
CCAAGGCTCCTATCTTCACGTTGGGTTGTTACAGATGGTCGACCAGATCGAGGACGGTCCTTAACATTCTGGGTTGCAACATGTTTTTGACCAAACGGCTGATCACTGTGTAATGATAGCCAAGCTGTCTACCTATCGCCTTGTAGGACATACCATCGGAATTCATGCCAATAATTTGCCATCTCTGCGCCTCTGATATCCGTCTTCTTGCCATTCTTACTTAAAATGATTTCAGAAATTCGGGACTTAAATACGGATTTGATGCACGAGAAAATAGTGCATATTGGACGTGAAGAAGGGAGCAAGTTGCACGTGGAAAAAAAAACGTGCCTGATTTAAATGTCACACCTGAACGCTCGCATCCTTTTAATTATGTTTGAAATTATGAACATTGCTCAACATCATGAAAATTAAACCTTATTTTCAATAAGCAATCCTGAAAAATATTTGGGGGTGCTTAACTTTTTTCCAGGTGTATATAATACCTGGAAAGAAGTTTCAAACGTATCTTAAATTTAATCACAGGGCACCTAGTCAAAATGTTAAGAAAGTATTGTGTTCAAGTAGAAATTAAAGATTTAGAACTTGAACCTTTGTCGTATATCTGTAAGTAGATAGACATAAGAAACAGATGACATTTTAGGGCAAGATTTTCTAAGAAATTATTACACAGACTTGTGCCCGGCATGGCCCAGTGGTTAAGGCGCTCGACTCGCAATCTGAGGGTCGCGGCTTCGAATCCCCGTCACAACCCTTTCAGCCGTGGGGGCGCTATAATGTGACGGTCAATCCCACTATTAGTTGTTAAAGAATAGCCCAAGAGTTGGCGGTGGGCGGTGCTGACTAGCTGTTCTCCTCTAGTCTTACACTGCTAAATTAGGGACGGCTAGCCCAGATAGCCCTCGTGTAGCTTTGCGCGAAATTAAAAAAAACAAACAAACATAGACTTGTGCATAGAAATAGAGATCTTTAGTTTCAAAGGAAGTACGCCTTCAAACTTGCATACTAATATAGAAACTTATGGTAACTTATTGCTGACTCATCATTGTAGTAAGATGCATAACACGTGCATTAACGATAACACGTGCATTGACGAGAGAAGTGAGACTAAGGATCAAAGGTCGAAGGGCGATAGCAATGATAATCCTCTTACTAATACACAACACAACAAAGGCTGGAATGGAAGTAGGTTTAACTCTTTCTGGGCCAGCATTATGACAGTGTGTCATCCCTGCTGGTTTGTTCTCAGACTTTAAATCCATAACCTGATTGTATGAAATATAGTACACTCTTTCTTCATAAAATGTAAACAAGAATGTTTCCTATCCAATCATTATAACCACTGTTTCTTTCTTGTTTGGAGACTTAGCTTTATTAGTTACTGTTCAAGTCATTTGCTGAGTCATCACAGAATCCTATCAACACAAGGTTCTTGAAATACTCATTGAGAGTAAAGAAAAGTTATGTAAGTATCATTTGAATTTCGCGCAAAGCTACACGAGCGATATCTGCGCTAGTCGTCCCTAATTTAGCAGTGAAAGACTAGAAGGAAGGCAGCTTGTCATCACCACCCACTGCCAATCTTGGGTTACTCTTTACCAACGAATAGTGGGATTGACCGTCACATTATTATGCCCCCACGGCTGGAAGGGCGAGCATGTTTGGTGGGACGGGGATTCGAACCTGCGATCCTCAGATTTAGAAGTCAAGCGCCTTAACCACCTGGCCATGCCGGGCCGAAAGTTACGTGAGAAACAAAATCTTAGATAAATGTATTTATGATGGACGCCACGGTCTGAGAAATTAGAAACCTATACCTTGAGATTGGCAGATTTTTTTTTAATGTGCAAGAGCTTTGTTTCCAGGTTACATCTTTTGAACTTCACAGGGATTAAGGTTCTAATCATTTTTAGTTTTTATTGGCAAATTACAATACATTTGCAAATTACAAAATATCATTTCATAAATGCGGTTCAGAAAAAGCTGTTTAATAATCATTACTTGAATTTTGAAATTTGTTATGCAAACGTGTTTTGTTGCCCTAGACCCTGGAGAGATACCCACTGGCCCTAAAACAGTTAAGTGTTATACGAGAAATATATAACATAATACCAGTAGTTAGAAGTAAAGCATCAAATAATGAAGTGTATAAAGGAGAAATAAAAGGAAAAGATAATATAATACAAGCGCATAGGAAAAGATAATATAATACAAGCGCATACTCCTACAGACATCTCAGATGACTCTACCAAGCATTCCAACAGTAGAATCTGTTAGAATTTGTGCTATGAGATTACTCAGAGTTAGAGATATACCTGAGAAAAGGCAATGTATTATTGAAGCTAAAGTAGAAGACTAACAAAAATGTTCTTACTAAATGAATAGAAATAAATAACTCACGTGGATACGTTGTTGTATATGTACGTAAAGTGTCTGATCAAGACACAGTGCCCATAAAGTTTTAAGCATACAAGAAAGTAAAGTGGTATTGCCTAAACATATCATAGCATGTAAAACTAGCAACATAAAGACATTAGTTGCAGTACAGAAACATAAATCAGGTTCAAATAGGAAGAGCGCACAAAATAAAATAGATTGAGTTGTTTTATTAAAAGATATAGAGACTTAACGTAAGCAAGAGTCAGTGAACTTATCAGAAAAATATAGGGACATATTTATAGGAAAGGGTGATCCCAATGGTTGTACAACCAAAGTAAAACTCAAGATAATGTTAATCATTTATGTATGATGTCATTTGATTTTGACTGTTACAACATTTTACATTTATAATTTAATTAAACAGCTTTATACTAAATGTATGTCAATAAACGTGACATCTAAACGGAGTTTACAGTTCAACTTATATATTATCTAAAATTTTATTTCTTAATTTTAAAAGGAAGAATTTAAAAAATTCTCAATATTCATTGGTGTTGTCACGTGGTGTGAATGTGCTCTCAATTCTCTCTCTTTGTATAACTTCAATAGTATAGTTTATACTGTATCTAGCCAATACAAATGCAAGCTATATATATAATGAAAAGGACAAATGTGCAATTTCAACAGCTTAACTTCTCCATTTCCTGAGATATATATTTCCAACCCACTACAGAAGCCCCATCCATCTATCCTTAACTTTCCAGAAAGTTTGTAAAACCATGTGTTCTTACTTGATTTACATGTTTACAACCTATTTAAAGAGTTTTTTCCTCTATTTGTAGCTTGCAACGGTCATTTTGAATTTGACAAAAACAGGTATTAGTGGTTGGTGTGTGTGTGAAAGAAAAGTTGTTGATCATAGAAGTAACAGAATTTTTTACACTATTTATAGTTTAGTTAGAAAGCCAGTTTATGTCATTTTGACAAGCCTTATAACCGTGAACTTTTGTACTTTCACGAAATTTGTCAAGTTTAGTAAATAGTACAAGTCTATTGTACACAAAAAAATCAAATTTTTAATAAATTACTTTTATTAAAAATATGTCTGTGAACTTACAAAGCATTTTGCTTATTCATTTTGAGTGCAAGGTGATTTTCATGCTAACAATATAAATATGCCTTTTTATCTTACTATTTTCATACTTCATTTGCATAGCCTCTAGAATCCCCTAAATGAATATGTAGATTTTTCAGTAACTTTTTTACTTTGTCTGTTATTTTCTCTATCATTATACTAATTTTTACTATATTATCAATGTACGTTCAAACGAAATTTTGATAAATTATGAAACCAAATGAACAATACATTTTCCTTTTGGATCAATTGTTTTGGGAGATATTCATTTTTCGTTTTTACATTCACAGTTTCAAATTTTTAACTTTTACATATATTTATTTTTCTATGGTTTTATTTCCTGGCTTGTATCACGCGCAGTTTATTCATTTCTGAAACGCAACACATCAGAGTGGAAACACATTAGCAGTTTCTCATACACCCGCTATTGCAGTGGGTGAAACTGTGTACTCGAAACCATAGCTAATAGCATTAGTTTCTTGTTTTGTAATTTCGTTGTCGAAACAAAAATCCATATAGCTTTAAAATATGCATTTCAGATCATAAATAATATGCAGTTCGCTAAAATAGAATATCCAAAAACAACCATAAGTTAACTGGCCTTCTAACTAAACTTTAATAGGTTAAAAATATTCAATGCTATAGGCATCAAGTTCACTTCATACACACATCAATCACTTCCTCTGGATTAACACCTACTGCCTCAAAATTCAAAACAACGGTAGTAGCTTCAGATAGAAAATGAGCTCTTTCCATTAGTTATAAACGTGTACGTTAATTAAAAATACGTGGTTTTGAAAACTTCTGTCCTGGATTGGGAACATTTATTGATATTTCAGTTAATAGAGTAGCTACGACACCGAAATTGTACATTTGATTTTATCGTTGCTTATATATCGTGTCTATATTATTTAGATGTTGTAGATGTTATACGATTGAAGTTATATAAACTAAACTGGGGAGAATCGCGAGTGCAAGCACGTCATGTCACAACAAAAATGAAGATTGAGAATTCTTTAAAATATTTTTGAAATTAATAAATCAAACTTGGATAATATAAAATGTCAATTATAAACTAGATTCGGGTGTTAATTTTATTTACATGCATGGATAATAAAGTTCTTTAGTCAAATTTTGAATGTAGCTATGTAAACCATTACTTAAAAGCTAAATGATTGGAGTTTTGGAACATTCTATTCTAATGACTGATATATTTTGGGTTATAAAATGCATATTTGAAAGATATACGAATTTGTGTTTGAAAAAATAGGCCCCTTAAGCCACGTTTTTTAGTGCACCTATTTCACAATGTGCAGTACATTGGTGTACAAGTATCTTCCAATATGTTCCCGCTGTCTTCACAGAGGAATGGACTGCTTACATGGTGCAAGCCAGGCAATAAAGGTATGAAACTAAAAGACAATAGATGTGAAAAGGTTAACTGTTAAAATTGTAAATATCGTTAATTAAAGAAACAAATTATGCATTCAAAGAAGAAAAAGGCAATGTTCATTTTCTTTGTTTTCATTTCAATCTACATTGATGATTTGGCTAAAACGAGGGATAAGGTAGAAAAAAATAACAGGTAAAATATATAATCTTACCGAAAAAATTTTTTGATATTTATTTAGTAGGCTCTATAGATTAAGCTAATGAAATATGAAAACTGTAACATGAAAAGAAGTATTTCTATTGTTATCATAAATGACCTTTCACTCGAAATTACTCAGTAGATGCTTTGTAAATTTATGAGCAAATCTTTGAAATACATTCTTTATTGCCCCTCGGTGGCACAGCGGTATGTCTGCGGATTTACAACGCTAGAATCCGGATTTCGATACCCGTGGTAAGTAGAGCACAGATAGCCCATTGTGTAGCTTTGTGCTTAATTACAAACAAACAAACATTCTGTATTAAAAATCTGATTTTTCCCCTGGTGGAACAGCGGTAAGTCGTCGGATGTGGCTTCGCTACAAGAAAAACACACACCATCGGATTTTTGTATACAGTATACTTATAATATTTACTAAAAGTCTGCAAAATGTTGTGACTATATATCTAATACTTTCATAATCATGATATGTAAAGTTTAATGGTTGCACTGTGATTACAAGGTTTGTAATAATAACGAAGCTCGATTTCAGAGAGTTAACAAAGAATGATGTCTTTTCTAATGGGTAAGAAACAAGACTCATTCGTGAAATTTAGAGATTCTCTGCTAAAGATACCAATTTTGAGTTACCCAAGCTATACAAATAATTCATTTTATGCACAGATATTTTAGCTTATGCAACAGGAGCAGTCCTATTAAGTGTACTAAAGTTACTGGAATTTCGTAGCATTATAGAGGACTGTTGCCATGATACAACATCAAAATAACTATAAATATAAGCGAATTGAAAACAATGAAGGTGGATTTATAGATGTGATAAATAAAGATTAATAAATGGATATTATTGATTAACGTATCTTAAAAGCAAGCACATGTAAAATGGTTAGACAGTTGAATCTATTTGGATAAATAATTGTAATTGTCTGTTACAATATAAGTTAATCTAATAAAAAACAAGTATTTTTTATTTTATATGATATTTTTCAACTTTTCATTTCAATGTACATTGATGGTTTTGCTAGAGATAATTTTAGGAAAGAACAAATAAGGGTTAAAGTATATAGTTTTACCAAAAAACTCTATGTTAGGATGTTCTAGAGTTTATGCAAATAAAATAAGAAACTATAAGATGAAAAGAGTATATTTACACTTGGTATAAAAATCTTCATTCACCCAGACTGACTCAATATAGACTTAGTGAATTCATTGACACATATTTAGTATAAATGCTTTATTAAAAATCTCATTTTTTGTGCACTAAAAATATTCAGTACTGTGCAAAAGTGTTAGGACAAGAAAATATTTTGTCATTCTTTCCATTTTATGGGACTAATTCTTCCATGCCATTATAGAATGTAAATGCCAACACTATGGTAATGCTTCACTGATCCCGATTGACAATTGAATGAGCCAGAGTGATAATACTTAACATTCTTTAGAATTTCTATATACTTGTATCAAGGGCATGTCATTAGGGTTCTGCTTGAATGA
>NW_013665906.1:555617-570888 GCF_000517525.1 Limulus polyphemus
ATAACATAAAGTTTGCGAAATACGTCGAAATATGGAGGAAAGACTCTTGCCACTTTATTCCTCGGGTTTCGTTGTCAAGAACACAACGTTGTTCCAGGAAGATGGGGCATTGTGTCACACTGCTAGAAACACCCAAAAGTGGCAGGAAGAAAATGGTATCCAGAAGTTGCCCTGCCCGAGTCAATCTCCTGACATGCACCCCATCGAAAACCTTTGGGCCATACTCGATCGGCAAGTCAATAAACAACAAAAAACCAACTTTGAAGAGCGATTTACTCCAAGTTTTGCAGCAAGAGTGAGCGAACATCCCACAATCTAAAATTGACGAGATGATTCTCACGATGCCCCAAAGGATCAACGAACTCCACGAAGCGAAAGGAAGATCTACTAGATATTAATTAAATTATAAATATATCAATTCATGTGAATATGACTGAAAACTTTCATTTTTTCTGAAAAGATGGTGTCTATTTAGTTGTGACCACGCTGTGTATATACATGTATACATATATATAGTGAGTAACACATAGAATTAATTTCATGTTTAATTGTGAAAATCAGTAATCCAAAAAACAACTGACCAACGTGTGTTTCCCAAATAAACTGGTTTGTTTAGTTTGACAGTAAAAATTTATTTCCTTGTATGCAATATTAAGCAACTATCTTAAGAAATACCGAATTATCTGACACTATCAGTCGTGATTTCTGTTTCATATACAAAACAAATGGATAGCATTATAATGATAATCTGTTTACTTAGCGAGGGATTCCTTTCTTATTTAACCTTTAAACCCTCCTTTCTTTAGAACATTGAAATATAATGTTGAGCAGCAATATGTCGTACAGCTAGATAGATAGGTATGTATTTTAGTCTAATTAACGGAAGTTACATGAAAAAATTTCCAAGATTTGCTGCTTTGTCTTCACACTGAAAATAATGGATTAATATCAACAAAACGTATATAAAAACAGAAGATAGTGTCCTAGTACAAAAAATAATAGAATGTAATAACAATAATATAAACTGTTACAAATAAATGGATAGGTAATTATGGTAACTGTTCAAAAAGCATAAATCTTGACAAAGATGGTAGGTTTAAAAAAACACTAAATTTAGCTAGTTTAAATTTTAAAATGTCATTAAAAATCTAGATTTCTGGAATAAAAATGTTATTTTTTTAATATATTGTTAGCATTTAAGCTGGAAATGAGTCAGAAATAGAAAAGGATAAGTGACTAGTTATATTAAACAAGTACTACCAATGATTTGTATAACTTTAACAAAATTTAAATGATGAAGAAGTGTAAGTGGGAATCCAAGAAAAAATCACATTTTAAGTGCTGTGCCTAGTTCATGACATAGCAATTATTAAAATTCACTGCTTTTCTTCTCAAACTTTTCAATTTTACTGTGAACTTATTTCATTCGAGTTTAAAATACTTTAAGTTTTATTGTATAAAACTTGAACATTAAGAAAATATTTATAAACATGTATTTTGTTAATAAACAACAATACCAGAATATATTTTGTTTTGAAATTTTATTCTTTCAGAAACATACCTATTTTGGGCTCTCAAACGATGGTAAACGTATTTATTTATAAAACGTTAAAATCTGCTAGTTTATAATTTGTTTTCTACAGCCATAGTAATATATATTTTTATTATAACTAAACATTTTTCTAAATTTATATCTCTGTCGTCATATCAAGATGTTTCACCGTATATATTTTCGTATGAATATGAAAATTATATTGAAAATGATTGTTAATGAAATACATTATTTAGTCTTCAAAAATCATGATTTATGGATATGATTTTTTTAGTAAACTTTACTACTATATCCACAGCAAAATACCTAAATGTTTTTATATCTAACCTTTAGTCAAGTAAAAAGCAAATCGTTAAGTTTTTGTAAGTGGCAAATTTGTAAAATTTGGGGTGCTCTGTTGATAGTTACAATTAAAGTATACTTATTTCAGGATATTAAACGTTGAAAATTTGTTTTAAAACTTCCAATAAACATTTTATAAGATAATACAATAAAAATAAAGATACAAGTTTCTCATTAAAATAATTTTTTGTTAAATTAAAAGAGTTGATTTATCTTAGATATACATATGCACTATTTGTAAACGAAGTAACACTTCGGATGATAAAAATGCAATACAGTTGATTATACTTCAGACAGACAATATGTGATTGAACAGAATTTTGTAATACATTTGACATTAAAAAATATATTTCCAAAATTATATTTTTAAAACAGATACAAATGTAAAATGTACTCGTGGTGTATTTCTATACAGACTTCAAACTATTGACAATATAGATATAGATTCTTTGATTTTGTCGGTAGTCACAACGATGAAGTTAAAGTAAGTATACTCCAATTAGCTCGCTAAAGCTAGCACGTAGTTCGTTTTTTTTTGGAATACCAAACTTTTTATTTCTCAGCCTTGGAATACCAAGCTGTTCTATTTTTTAGGTTTGGAATACTAAGCTTCATTTATTTTCAGCTTTGGAATATGTACTTCACTGTTTTTGCATATATGGATTTTTTTTATTTTTGAATTAATTGTTTCAGTTAATGTTTCTATCAGTTTTTAAAAAAAATTAAAACAAACCAGATTTTTTTATTACTCGAATAAAACATTTAGTTCTAGCTTCAGCCAGCCACAACATGTTCTATTATAAAAGTTACTTAATCATTCATTACGAAATAATAAATAACATTGGGGTGTAAAATACTGAAGCAAAATATATATTGTAAGTGACTATGTTTTTAAATAAAACTTGCCAAGTATTTAAATCGATAGCAATATCTCAATCCACAGGCTTAACTAATCAATGGAATATTAACATATATAAAATAAGTATCAACAAAACGTGATTTTAAAAGTTAGACTCAAAGAGAAGAATTATTGTTAAACTATTCTTTTTAAATTTATCAAACATGAGATAGATTTCATGATTTTAATGTTTTAACAAGACATTTTTTGGCTTACTTAAAATGGCAATATTTTTGTAAATACAATGTGATTATTTGAATGCAGAACATATTTAAAATACGCAGTAAGTAACTGATACGATTTTCACTAAAAAGAAACGACTTTGTTTCATTGTAATATATGAGACGTATTTTTCAAAGAAATGAGCTCATGATTCAGTATTCAAACAACAGTCTTACATATACCTTGCATCATGAAATGTGATAAATGAAAAATCTACACTCAAACATTTTAAGAAGTATTCCGATTAACACACTGTTTATATGCAAAGGCTACGAAGTAAATTATATAACGAGATTTAAAACATTGATATCAGAGCATACCAGTCTTCATTTCTAATCTGGCTCATTATTTTCACTTTCTCTGTCTCACATCCTTGCTCTTGACGTTGTCTGGCACAGTTTTGCTATATTTTAGAGGGAAAATATATAATATATTGATTAAAAGTATTTACTTGATAATAATAAGTGTACTGATTTCTCCAAAACTGTAAAATTTGTGGGTTTTGAGAAAAGTAATAATAACTTTTGACGGTATTTCTCCATCACTGCAGTAAAATGACGAAATTAAGAAAATATTTCTATAATTATATGTTAACGTTCAAGACTGAAGATGTACTATAATCTTAGAACAAAAGGCATACATGAAAAGCAATAAATAACACCTTTCACTGGTAGCAATGATACGTTTGTACCTGGATATTAAATTTTACGTTTTTGGGTTGATTAGGCAAATGATAAAGTTATCAAGTGTTAATATATTCAGAGAAACAGAGCTTATAATACACGTACGCGAAAAGAAGAAATCAGAAAATATTGTAGGATTAAAAAAATGTTTAAACAGTATTTTACAGAAGATAATTTTATTATGACGTTTGATCCAACACACTTTGTCATGGCGTCAAGTAACTGATCCCAATAGTCAGAGTGATTATGGTTGACATAACTTCTTGACGAGCTTCCGTTATCGATAAAAAGATGACTAATAATTTAAATAGTGCGTAATAACAATATCAATCCAATAATGGTAACAAAACTCTCACAAAATAAGGCAAATCACGTTGTGAAGATAATGAAACAGGAAGATAAATGAGTATTTAAAAATGGTGGAAACATTTCAGAAAATATAATATCAAAATAAATTCAAGTATATATAAACAGTTATAATTTATACATTATGCTCATCAAAAGGCAAAAACACTGTCACAAAATGAACTCAATATAGATGTTTTTGTGTTTCACATGTAAATAGTTGTAAGTTCACCGTTTGGATTAAGTAAACAAATTAAGTTAGAAAATAGATCAACTTGGATGGTCATTACCATTAACACTGGTGTTGATTTGGTAGTAGTAGTGTCGTGGGTACCAAAAATGCCTTGAAACGGGTTTGTCAAGGTTAGTTTCTTTAATGGCTATGATGTGTTTCCAAGTTATTTCAGTTAAAATGCCTTGAAACGGGTTTGTCAAGGTTAGTTTCTTTAATGGCTATGATGTGTTTCCAAGTTATTTCAGTTAAAATGCGAATTCTACCTGTTTCTTCTATGATAGAGTTGATATAGATCATATGATAAATTACTGCCCTTAAAACACAGGGAAAGTTACAATTTCTGTCGTAAATCATATGTGGAGTACATACTAAAGTGTATTTGATACTTAGGGGTAGTAGCAGTTAGGGGGTAATCCTGCATCAAAAGGATGCCACCGCCTGGGGTTACACAACTTTTACTTAGACAAAGGATGCGCCTGAGAGTTACATAACTGTTACGTAATCTCTAAATTATGCTGGTTTCCAAGAGTTACATAATAGGCAGCAGATGGCGCTATTGTCTTAGAGTCATAAGTCTACGATGCGGCACCAGATGGCACGTTAGTATGATGAGCGCGCATATTGTTAACAAGCGAACCACCAAAGGTGATGAAGACCAAAGTGTCTCAATTTTAGTGTAAAAATCAAAGTATTAAAACTAATAATTTAATTAATTTCAATAACTTAGTCTTTACAATTGTCAGTACTGAAAAGTTTTATCACAACTATACTTTTCCTTTACTGGCGAAAACATGGTCGTGAATAAATGATGTATTTGTGAAACATACAATTTTCTTGTTTTTCCGCAATTCTGTAAAGTTATTTACCTTTTAAATAGTGTGAATATAGTTTTGTCAATTATTTGAGTAGTAATGATCCTTGAGATAGCAAAATATTGAGCTCAACTCGTGTGATGTTAGAAAGACACGAGGTGCTCCGTGTTTCAATTAAGTTGAAATTGTCACAATTCAGAATATGTATAAAAACGGACAAGGTTTAATGGAAAGAAATTGTTTTAAGACTAGAACAACTTTGTTGCAGATTGAGGACAACTTTACTGCTCAGTGATACATTGACAAAGTCCTTCAGCCAACAGTTGTTCGTTCCTGAAAGCTAATTCTGATTTGTCAATATTCCAGCAGGACATTGCAAGACCACACAGTGCTAGAATTACAATGGCACGACTTCAAGAAAACAATGTCGACTTCTTGTCATTGCCAGGTTTTTCCCCTGAGCTGAGTCCAGTAAAACATCTGTGAGACCAACTCTCCATTGCCGTCAAGAGGAGACAACCACCACCAGCCAACCTTCGGCAGTTGGCTAAAGCTTTAAGGAACATTCCACAGCAGTCATTCCAAATGCTGATCAGGTCTATGCGTCAATGCTACCAGGATTGTATTGAAACTCAGGGAGGTCACACCTGGTACTAACTTTTTAATGTTATAATTTTTACATTATGTCACGTTTCGTACTGAAAACATATCATGGTTCTTTGTCTTGCAGTTTTGTTCACATTTTCTGTGATTTTGTTTGATAATTACGTTTCATATATTTGATTAAATCGATTAGACCCGAGTGTTGCGTTTCTTTTGTGCATCAGTATAGTTGGATCTTCACTCTCCTGTCCATTCGAAAAACGCCAAAATAAGATGCAAGACAACAGTGCAGTTTAGTTATAGTCATATACTTAATTAGACAGGTTATGAGAACACTGATATAGTTGCTGTTTAATTTATTATTATACTCGAAAATGCCACATTTGTTCAGAAAACGGTATTATAACAGATTTTGACTCATCTACAACCTACAACAAGTGTTAAAAGTGCTACAAAGATATTATCATAGTTGATATTAACTTACCTATCTCTTCAGAAGAACACATTTACATGCTAAAGCAACATCAGTATATCTTGTATTGATTCACTCATCTACTACTATTTTACAACTCTAAAAACAGTTTAATAGGTTAAATAACCCATGTACTCAAAAAAATGCAAAGAAAGCCACAAAAATGTTTTAATAAGTGATGCTGTCTTGTGATTCACAAGGGATAGATCTATAAAAGCTAACAGGAAATCATCATAGCCTTCCTTGACTTATGTATCAACTAAAAAAGTAAACTTAAAAAGGTTATTGAAACATTGGTATCGTCAACTTCAACTTATTTACTGAAAAGAATAATTAATCAGTTAACAATGAAAGTGCATGGTATAGCTGATTTTAGGAAGTCATTAATAGAGATGATGTTGATGCACCTGCTTATTAAAAACAATTAACCAGACTACAATAGAAGTCATACACCCAGTAGTCACTAAACCTTAAATACATTTCAATTCTAAAAACACTGTATATTGTGCTAGAACGTTGCCAGTGAAAGCTGTTACCATAGATGGCAACAAATATTGATACTATGGACACTAAAGTTGGGGAACATTTGAACATTACTATGACACAATGAAGGAAGTTCAAGCTGATGATGTTAGTATCGTGTATGAGACCTACTGTGCTAGAAAAAGGAATGATTGCGAGTGTGCAAGCAAACTGTGGATGGTGCTACCCATATCGTTCCATTTAAAATCAGTTTGGCACATCTATCTTTGTGGCATAGACTCAACAGTATGGTTTGAGACATTGAGGACTAAACCTGTTTTACAAGTATTGGCAGAAGATTATTGTAACAAATATATGAACTCATTCTAAATATGCTAAAGTGACCTGATATCCAGTGGTTGTGCTTGTCAAAGGACATGGACGAAACTTATTTTCTCTTCCAACAAGTTTTGATCAATATGAGTGGAGTGGAAATACAGCAATGTGGGTTAAACATTGTTGGCAACAGTGTTAAGGTAAACTATGGAAGTTACTCATCCTTGGAAATACAGCAATGTGGGTTAAACATTGTTGGCAACAGAGTTAAGGTAAACTATGGAAGTTACTCATCCTTGGAAATACAGCAATGTGGGTTAAACATTGTTGGCAACAGTGTTAAGGTAAACTATGGAAGTTACTCATCCTTAAAGAAAAATCAGAAACAAAGTTTTTGAAATGTGAACATACTGGACACCCAAATATAACCTCTAGCAGTTTGCCTTGACAAAGCAACACTAGTACGATCAAATGTCTCATGTATTTTCTTTAATTTTTACTATACCACCAGCACAGGAAATGGTGAAACATGGTTATCATCATATAAACTCACAATGTTTAAACACCACTTAAACTGTGCTTTTATGTTAACATTTGAGATGAGGGATGTTGAAAGTGGTTGTTGGTTAGAGATTTTAAACAAAGCTGCATAAAAGTTACCCGTGCACAACTGTCCTTGAATTTGTACTGATAAACTAGAGGGAAGAAAGCTAGTCAATAGCACCCAGTGCTATCATGTTGGATTACTCCTATCTGTCAAATATTGGGATTTTACCGTTACACTCTTACAATACATTCATGGCTCCAAGGCGCGGAACAAGTTTCTACAGCAATAGGAAGCGAATCAAGAATCAACAGGTTCATGTTTCAGCGCGCTTACCTATAGACAACCCCCAGTCCTGGTCGATATCTGACCAATGTTGAATTAATTATTCCATTAGGACACAATCTGTCGTTTATATAGCGTGTTCAATCATGTTTTCCTTCAATATATCACCAGCAATTAGTGGCCACATTTTTTCCCTCCTGTAAACGTATTCCATCTAGATTTCCACTGTTGATAGATTGGTTGCATTCACTGGTCGATGATTTAAGCAATATGTTCATAATGAAACAAAGGCGAGAGTGGGCAGAAACTGCCTTTCATAAATAGCAGAATTTTAATGAAAGGGTTTCAATAAAGATAACTAGGGTTGTGACGTTTCAGAAATCTTCCATCTTCAGTTCGGAATAATAACTGGTTGAACTTTATACATAAGGCATTTCGTGAGGCTTGGTTCGTGGTAATGGAATCTCACTGGTTAATTGGGTGTTCTTTTTTACATTGCTTGATGAGGTAATTCTGTTTTTGATGTGAGTGATAGGTGTGGCTCTGATTATCTTGAACTTTCTGGCTATGCGTTAGATTTTTTCGCTAATATTCTGATATAAAGGAGATAAATAACTGTGACAGGAGTGTTCTTAATTTTTTGTCATTTTATTTTGTATATGTTTATTTCACTATAGTAATGTTATTTTATGGAGCTAGTCCGACAAATGTTGTCACATAAAAAGAAAATATTATAAAGATTATTTTATAATCTTATGTCATATTTACGGCATTGACGTAAAATGTTGGAAATCATTATATTCTAGTTTAGGGATTAGTAGTTACGATTCAAAAAGAATTTGATATCTTACATTTTGAAACTATAATAAACATTATATAATAATAAAATATTGTAGTAAATGAAAAAGGTCTCGAAATTTATATTAAATTTGAATAGAAGCTAATGATTATTTATATCCATAAACGGCGAAACCGTCCGGGTCTGTGGGCCCCAGCCCCGTTAATAATCTTCAAATACAGAGCAAACGGTCCTTAAAAGCCTAAACGTTTAAAACTGAAAACTAAATTTTTAGTTTATGAGGTTTTTATAACAAAAAATATTATTCGTTAAAATATTTTACAAAACATATAACTAAATACATAAAGCTGTTTGTTCAGTGAATCGGGCCCGGTCAATAATTTACATCTTCCGCATTCTATGTTTTTGTTTAAGTAAACTCGACGAACTGATCATCATATACGGTACCGGTATAAATATTAATATCAAGATTAATCGAAATTAATCAAGTCAACAATCAGTTTGTGAGTTGAACACTTAAACTGATAAACTGTTTATTTAAATTTTTGATCAGATGCATAGCTTAATTGCCAATTTAATAGATTATTGTTTATCATTACATAATTTGTCTGTCTTTAACAGGCCACTTAGATCCGCATGTTCTTTGCAAAAAATTGTCTTTTCTTAACTGTTTCCATACAGTAAGTTGTTTTGCTATGCTTAACATTAAAAAAATATCTTAAATTAAAAAGTCAGTTAATGTTCACCGCTGTGTGGCTACTGAGCATGAAGTACCTCTTCCACTAGACTATCTTAGTATTCCAGCTCTGTAGCTCATACTCTGCTTTTTACTATCTATAACTCTAGACTGGGTCTAGCTTTCTAGTTTGTATGCCGCTTGTTTCTATCTATAACTCTGGAGTGGGTCTAGCTCTGAAGCTCGTACCCTGCGTGTTTCTATCTATAACTCTGGAGTGGGTCTAGCTCTGTAGCTCGTACCCTGCGTGTTTCTATCTATAACTCTGGAGTGGGTCTAGCTCTGTAGCTCGTACCCTGCTTGTTTCTATCTATAACTCTGGAGTGGGTCTAGCTCTGTAGCTCGTACCCTGCGTGTTTCTATCTATAACTCTGGAGTGGGTCTAGCTCTGTAGCTCGTACCCAGCGCGTGTTTCTATCCAAAGCTTTGGCTTGGGTCTAGCTCTGTAGCTCGTACCCAGCGTGTTTCTATCCAAAGCTTTGGCTTGGGTGTACTGTATAAATTGTTTATTTCATACTTACCTAACTTTGATTCCAGCAGAAACATCAGGTTTCACTCTTTTCTTTTCATAAAAAAAGATGATACCACACAAAATGGCTACTTCTAGACAGATCCCTAGAAAAGGCCACAAAGCTGCCAGTTTGTCTGAAAGTAAAACAAGTGCATTGTTGAGCTAAATAATTATACAACCTTACTGCGAAAACCTTTATTGGAAAAATAAAAACAAAATCAAACAGTTTGAAGAATTTCAAAATAATTAATATTGCACATAAGTTCTAAAACCTACCTTTACATTTTATCTTTTCAATAAAATAAACTTGAAAGAAAACAAATGGCCAACAGTCCTACAAAGAATATAAACATCATAAATAATCTAGCTTATTTAATTATCCATTGAAAAATAATTTGTCACAGAGAACAGGCCAGAAAGACACAAATTTGACGAATAACAAGAAATTATGATATGTAGTTTTTTATTCTCAGAAGATCAACTGCTTAAAAATTCTGCCACAAATGTTTTGTATTTAATAAACTGTATAATCAAGAAATATGTCATAATAATGAGATTAATTGTAGTGATGTCTTAGGTGCCGTGCTGCCTTGGAAGTTTTCATTCGTCGTCAATTGCTAGTTCTTATGGCCAGGTTTACCTTGTAATAAGCTTGTACGAAGAACAACATGGTCAACCTTTAGGTATATATATATTGAAAAACTTTCAACAGATCCTGCACTGTACGTGTACAGTGGTTTCCATGACCACTTTTGATGAAACCAAACTCAAAAAAGATTGTTTGAGGATACATTAAAGGACCTGACAGATATGTAGTCGAATGGGATTGATGTGATTCCATTTCTTTAGTCCTCTCTCCCTTAGAAACAGTTGTTGATTTCGAGGAGTAGTTGGAAGTTTGTGAGTGATCATTCATCAACTTCAAGTCCTTGTTTACTATTTTGTTAATGGCACTAGCTGATCTGCATAGCGGTTTGGATCGAAGGGTTCTTTTCGTGATCATAACCTTCACTTTGCCAATGTTTCGGATTCACTTAAGGCGAAAGATAGAAGCAGGTTGTTGCCATAAACATTCCGCGTACAAGTTCTTCTTTTACGAATAATATTCAAGGGTCCCTGTTTAAATGCCGTACCCTTTAGCATTTAAAAACCTTGCTATATTGATATTCTTCTTCTGAAAGATTGGGACGTATTCCAGCCATAAGTTAGTCCGTGGTAGCATTTATCTGTTGAATAGTCGTAAATTTGCCGTATATAAAAAATAAAGTGCTAAACATAAAGTCTTTTGTGCCTCAACTCGCATCTGTGGATACACAAGCCACGTATTAGCATATACAAATTGTTCAAATAAAATGTGGTTGAATTTGTAAAAGATTCATGCGGCAATTTACAAAAGTCAGATTTATCAAAATTACATATTCGGCAATGTTGTAGAAAACATGAACAATTTGTTTTTTATTCCTGGTTCTCTCTCTTTTCTAATAGGTAAACAATATTTGTAAGTATTTACTGTGAAACATTTACAAAGCTTAGAAAAAATTATATTTAAGATATATCAGTTTTACTGTGATCGGCAAATATAGGGTTGGAATTTGAAATAAAGACCTAGAGATTTTTTATTTGTTCAATTTCGCACAAAGCTATCCTAGATAGACTAAAGGGAAGGCAGATAGTTAACATCATCCGCCAGCAATTCTTGGACTACTTTTGATCATCGAATAGTGGGAGTGACAATCACATTATAACGCTCTCATGGCTATAGGAGATGAATTTCCATCCCGTTACCCGCAGATTTTGATTTGAGCGTCTTAACCACCAAACTATGAAGAGCAAAGTTAAAGAAAGTGAATATTTAGTTTTAGTTAGTCTACCCTTAAAAGTCACGAATTTCTTAATCAAAGTTATCAAAAACAAGATACAAATTGAAATATTGAAGAAATAACAATTTGTCTATTTTGAATGTTTAATTAATGTTGTTAAATAAAAATAGTTACTTGACTGGAAAATCACAGTTAATATTTACTAAATACACAGCTAAATAGTTAGTGAACAAATAAATATTTATATTTGTTGATAAATTTATTAAAGAGGGTAGTTGTTATGAGACAAACGTATAACAATTTATTTCTCGTAAAAGTGTAACTAAAATGTTATTAAAAAAATAATAAAACAAGTTATCTGTGCCTGTTAATATCATAATTGCTTGTAAGGGAAACTATAGAAATACATTTATCTATTAAATACATACATAGAGAGTTTGGAACACATAAATAACATTTGAGTTTTATTAAACATAAAGATAAGATATTGATAAACAAACAAACTCCTTTTTTAAAAAATACCATGAATAAAACAACTTCTAATTCAAGTTATAATAGTACAGAGCAAGTTATATATATTAGTGTTAACTTAAATCAATAAATTATTAATCTTTATTGTATACATAGTTCAAGTGTTATCGAGCCACTTGATAAACTATCAAAAATATAGCCAAAGTCTTAACTATATTTAACATATACCTACCATTCCGAACGTGGTATACCTATCTTAAATATCTTTCAACAAGTACAAGTATCAGCTCAATATCCCAAAATGTATTAAATTAGTTTAATAAAATGGCCAGGTTTGATCTAATGATTAATGTAACAGGCTGTGGATCGGAAGTTTCGAGACGTTTGATACCGTTATAGTAATTAATCCAGCTATTCGGTTGAAGTAGCCGCATATTAGTCGACGGGTGCTCATGACTGGATTCCGTCTCTCTGGTCGACAGTTCTAAATTTAAATGGCTAAGCCTGATTTACTGTTCTCTGACCTGACCGTCCAATCCATGTGTCACATAGGGAACTGGATAATACATTAATATATATCTTAATTTTGTCCTCTCTGGTTTTCACAAAACTGGAATTAAACTATTGACTAAACCTGTTTAATTCTTCCTATTTAATGCGGCCGGCATGGCCAGGTGGTTAGGGTGCTCGACTCGCAATCTGTGGGTCGCGGGTTTGAATCCCTGTCACATCAAACATGCTCGCCCTTTCAGCCTTGGGGGCGTTATAATGTGACGGTTAATCCCACTATTCGTTGGCAAAAGAGTAGCTCAAGAGTTGGCGGTGTGTGGTGATGACTAACTTTCAAAATTTAAACTTGTATATGCTTCATTGAATTTATAACTTATAGTATTGTTCTTGTTCCTTTTAGAAATTTTTTCATGTTTAGGTTTGTTATATGTATTTCATTATTAATATTTTTCTTTTGTTAATTTGGAACTGCGTTTTTAAAGCCTTACTTGGTGCGAGTGCTGGGAAGAGATATATTATATTCTTCATATTTATTTCAACACTACTGCAAGCCTTATATACTAAAAAGGGTACCTAGAGAAAAGGAGGAAATATTCGACCAGGAGAACATCAGTGTGAAACAACAAAGATATAACATAAATGGCAAGAGAAAAAATGACCATAGGGAAATAGGAATATATATTATGATATCTATGCTACGGTAGTAGAAGTTATGGAAAGCCCGAAACCTCCAGGTTGGTAACAAAAAATAATCTTCATATTTTAAGTGATTTTTATATTTTAAGATCTGTGCAAGAACTCAGCTAACAGATGTTTTCGCATATAAAAGCTATCTTCATACAGTAACACTAGTATTGAGACTGTATCATCGCCAGGGTTATGTATGTTTGGAAACACTAGTATTGAGACTGAATAATCGCCAGGGTTATGTATGTTTGGAAACACTAGTATTGAGACTGAATCATCGCCAGGGTTATGTATGTTTGGGGACACTAGTATTGAGACTGAATCATCGCCAGGGTTATGTATGTTTGGGGACACTAGTATTGAGACTGAATCATCGCCAGAGTTACGTATGTTTGGAAACACTAGTATTGAGACTGAATCATCGCCAGGGTTATGTATGTTTGGGGACACTAGTAATGAGACTGAATCATCGCCAGAGTTATGTATGTTTGGGGACACTAGTATTGAGACTGAATCATCGCCAGGGTTATGTATGTTTGGGGACACTAGTAATGAGACTGAATCATCGCCAATATTATGTATGTTTGGAAACACTAGTATTGAGACTGAATCATCGCCAGAGTTATGTATGTTTAGGGACACTAGTATTGAAACTGAATCATCGCCAGGGTTATGTATGTTTGGGGAGTTGTTGATTATAAAGCATTACTGGAAAGTACACAGCAAGTGATAAGAAAGCACCTTTATCTGATTGAAGATTTTTGTCATCTAAATACAGTTAACTGTCCTTATAGATTTGTATCAGAATTCACACAATACTGCACAAACAAATTCATAAATTCCATAAAACAAAAAATATCCCAATATAAAAAAAGAGCTGTAATATATATAGTAAACAATTTAGAAATAAGTACCTTTGACCCGGACATATATGGTGCTCCTGACTCTGTTCACTTCATTGGAAGCTTCACAAGAATAATATGCTCGGTCATCAAATTCAACTTCTTGTATAGTCAATATGTCATTCAAGTGAATGTCACTGGACTCCAACATGATGCGAACATCTGAGCCATTGATTAGGACACCGTCTGGAACGGAGAGTACCATAATGAACATATGAAAAAAAAAAAAGAGTTTCCTATAGTGTGTTAACTACAATTTAACATTATTAAAAGCTGGTTGATATGAACGCTATTGTAAAATCAGCTTTCTCTATCTACTTGGGAAGTTTTCAAACCTCATTTTACCCCGACGCACGCTTACAATCTTTGTTACTATTTTAGACATGTAAACCTTATTGTGTAATTATCTTTATATTTTTCTACTGACAATTCTGTGGCACATAACTTACAAATATTCCTACTGAAATATGCGACCACAAGTAATATGCAAAACTGAAACAAAAACACTTTCTTATCTTAGAATGAAATGTATATTGATTTTAAAATACTTCAGTTATAACTCTTGTTTTCATTACCGGAGTTTGCTTCACCACTGAGAAAAAGTATTGAAATGAAAGTCCATGACTTTCTATGACAAAAATAGAAGTTCAAAATTACAAGTCCTTAGATATCTTGATATATTCAATTGATGTTTTGATGTTTGTTTGTTTAAACACAAAGTTACAAATGTACTATCTGCATTGTGTCGCCACGCGATTAACTTGATGTAGATCAGACTTAAAAAACCGATTCATTTCTTAACTTCCTTTTTTTATATACCCAAATTTACTACTTTTTTTTACATGTAGAACTCAAATATAAATAATATTTTAAATATCTTAAGAAATGCTTATTAACATTTGGATGTATTTATATTCAAATAGTTTTCAAATTTTCAAATATCAATTGATTGTTTTGTTTGTAAAATATATATACCTTAACAGAATCACAAGATTATTATCAACTATTCAAAACTGGAATACGTGTGTAGTATGCAGTTTTTTT
>NW_013665906.1:571576-577405 GCF_000517525.1 Limulus polyphemus
CGACTGCCCCCCGTGGACTTACAACGCTAGAAACCGGGTTTCGATACCCGTGGTGGACAGAGCATAGATAGCCCATTGTGTAGCTTTGTGCTTAACTTCGAACAAACAAACAAACCTACCACGACTATCGAAACAGTTTTAGTGGTATGTGTCCTCAGACTTACCGCTGAACCTCTCAGGACAGTAGGAAGTTATAAAACCAGTAATTATTCACCTTACAAAAAAGCTGATGTAAAGTTAATATACAGTGTTTAATAATATCTTTCAGTATAATGTGATATTTTAGAACAATTAACAAAATTTCTTATTCCAATATTAAGTATGCATTTAATCCAATTGAATCTAACTTCACATAGAGCTCTGTAAGTAACTTTTACAAACAGCGAACGTTCTTAAGGTAATCACAATTCAATGTAGTTCACATTGAAAAATCCGTATGAGCAACTACTTAGTGAAAGAATAGTAAATTCCTTCGGAATCATGATTAGTGTAACATCTAAAGTTTGAATGTACATTCAGAGTAAAATGAGTAAAGTAACATTCCAAGATTTTCATTTTACCTGAAAAGCAAACATTGATACGAAAAAGGAGAAGACTCGTGTAAGAGTTAAATACAGAAGTTGAGTACGATATAAAGCAAGTTTGAAACCTCACCATGTTGTTACTGTCCATGTCGCCACGACCAGTCATGTCCTATCTGACGACTGTGCATATTCACAGTAGCTCTGCAGCATAGTTTTCATTGCAAATGACTCCGTCATGAGGCTCTTATGTCCAAAACACACCACTCATCACCGCTGCTTTCTATAATTTATCTAGTGTAGGAGGACAACGATTTACCTGTGTCTATTTCAACAGTTCAATCACTGAGAAATCAATTGCCATTGCATCCAGCGATTTAACTTGTATGTTTTTGTATGGAAAAGTATGAATATTTTTTTATTCTACTGCTACTTGAGGTAGGCGACGGTTGAACGAATATGATCTGGAAACAACTTGTGTGCAAGTGGCTAGTTTTCCTTTTCCAGATGGAGACCCTTCTTCGTTATATTTCGTACTGTTGTCTGGATCACGTGGATGACTTTTTGATTTTTGCAACTGAATTCAGTGTTCATGGATTTTCACCTTTTACAAGACGTCGCACTTTGCTTTTCACGGCTAAAGTACGGTTTGTTGCAAGCCTCTCTCTGGATGGTCCTGGTGCTCCAAGTTGATCCATGTTCTTTTGTTTTTCCATATCATTAAATACAAGAGACATCCCCGTCTTGAAAATTTTAAATCCTTGATCTGAACATATCTTTATCATCTGAATATATTAATATTTTGAGTCGGAAAAGGTTTTTACATACCCTTCCCAAAATTAATCAGTTTTTGATGGCATCATACTATCTACAAAATGCCTAAAAAAATTTAAAATGTAGTTCCCATATATGGCGTTCGACCTTAACTTATACTGGCTTTGTTTTTCACGTGACCAACTGATTTGCATATTCAAGATGGTTTAAACTTAACGTACTCAATCCTTTCCATAATATATCGAAATACCTTATTGAAACATGCAGGACAATTACGATAACCAGAAAATCCTGTGAAGATGTATCCGACCGAAATTATTGGTTAATTTTGCCATTTTGAAATACACTTCGCCACGTAACGTTCAAAACTGTTGATTTTCATGTACTATAGCTAGTAATGGAAGATATGAAGCACATGTATACTATTATTGTACTATAGCTAGTAATGGAAGATAGGAAGCACATGTATACTATTATTGTACTATAGCTAGTAATGGAAGATAGGAAGCACATGTATACTATTATTGTACTATAGCTAGTAATGATAGGAAGCACATGTATACTATTATTCCCATTTAGTCTTCTTTCACTTACTTGACCTTCATGCTTAGTTTTTCATCCTTTAACAAATCGTGTATCTGAAGCAAGTATTTGCATACATATATATATATATATATATATATCAGTAACATATTTGTGCTAAATGTGCTTACCTCTGTACCAAGTGATGACAGGGGAAGGCGTGCCTTTTACTTGACAGTGTAGAACAAGCTTGTCTCCTTCAACCAGGATATGAGACTTATGGAACTCTTCAGTGAACTCTGTACGAGCTGAGAAAAAGTTTTACAGTGCAGTTTAAAATACTAAAGTGTTCAGAGTTCATAAAAAATACAGCAACTTTTAAAGATATAAATGAAAAGAGTCTCATTTGCAGTTAAAATATTATCTTTTTTGTATTATGAGGAAATGTTAATTGATATCATAAACTCCCAGAATGCAAAGAGTCAACAACTTATACGTGCTCTTTAGTTAAAAGAACAATGACTTTATACGTAATCCTGACAACAAAATTCCGAGAACCGTTAATCGAATTGTATAGAATTACACACCTGCCTTGTCACAAAATTGAAGAATTTAAACTGATAGTTAAATGCATGCTGTTTAAAGGTTTTAGTATGCAAAGCACTTTAAAAAATCACTTGTTTTGAGCACACTATACCTTCCAAAGGTTTACCAACCATGCTGGAAAAAAAAGATGACTTACGTTTCGAAATTTACGCAACACTAATACCACAGTAAAAAAAAAAAAAAAAAACAAAATCATTATAATGTTGTGAAGATTTATAAAATGACAATTAGCAGTAACGGTAATATATATGTAGCAGTATTCATATTGCCATCATCAACAAATAATCAACAATTATGAAGTATAATACGAAGATGAAAAATACCACTCGCTCTTTTCATCACAGAGTTGGTATTCAGATTTACATCATCAGCACATGGTCAACAATCAATATTCAGGATTGTTTGAAAAACATGTGGTCAGCCACCACGAAACATGAACAGGTATAGACTAGAATATCCTTTTTTACACAGTGTAAATTCTGGTTTGTTTTAACAGCACGTGGTCATCCACAATTAAAACATAAACAGATATATATTAAAAGGTACTTTTTTACACAACGTATATTCAGTTTTATTTTAACAACATATGATCAAACACCATCAAACATCAACAGATACATACTGGCAAATATTTTTATATGTTAAATATTCTGGTACACTTTAAAAAGACATGGTCATCCTCTACGAAACGGGAACATATATATACTACTAAAGACTTTTTACACAATGAATATTCAGGTTTAGTTTAAAAACATGTGGTCAACCACCACGAAACATCAACAGATACATACTGGCAAATATTTTTATATGTTAAATATTCTGGTACACTTTAAAACGACATGGTCATCCTCTACGAAACGGGAACATATATATACTACTAAAGACTTTTTACACAATGAATATTCAGGTTTAGTTTAAAAACAACCACCACGAAACATGAAGACATATACATAAATAAGCAAATTTAAGCCATTGCTTACCTTTCACTTTAATAGTGGTATTCAAGCTTTCATCAACAACGCAAGTATATTCTCCTGTGTCGTCATCCTCAGTGTTGTGGATAACCAGGGAATTGGTTTCAGAGATTATGTGCACATTATCCGAAATTATAACAGGATTTCCATTTTTCAGCCTAATGGTAAATCAGATGAATAATGTACATAGCTTTATTCGGTAAAAAACTTCCGGGTTTTTTTTATTTTCAATATGTAAATTGTAAATGCATATATAGCGTTACTGTAACGGTACTTATCGATATCACCTTGAAAACTGATAGCGGTTTGGAATAAGGATTAATTAAGTCTTTCAAGTTCGCAGCCTTGGTCTCTCACTGAATTTGAAATCCACAAGTCTGAGGAATCTATTCAAACATATATTCCTTTTGTGTAAAAGTATGATCTGATATTTAACACTCTTTTGTCTGGACGTATTGCATTACTTTAGATAACAAATTCTGATTAAGCATTATGATATGATCCAATATCTAACACTCTTTTGTCTGGACGTATTGCATTACTTTAGATAACAAATTCTGATTAAGCATTTATAGAACCTTCTTCGAAACAGCCTTTTGGTATAAATTCTGTGTTCTTCTGTTGTTAGCATTATTAAACAATATCAACAATAGACACTCGCTTATCATGTATGTAGTTTTCTTCACCTACGGGAAGAAATTTCAGTTTTTATGTTCTCGTAAGTAAGCTAAATTAAAACAAGTCCAATAGAAATGCAGTAGAAACTTATCTTATTGTCTTTTATCGTTTTTTTTTTTTACTTCAGCTTATGTTGCTAAGGTTAACGGGTTATCTTAAGTTTGTTGTAGATAACAGAAGTATTAGCAGCGTCCCTGCTCCTTAGCCCTGAATTTAATAGCTTGTTGAAGAGATC
Organism: Limulus polyphemus; assembly: GCF_000517525.1. NCBI lineage: Eukaryota > Metazoa > Arthropoda > Merostomata > Xiphosura > Limulidae > Limulus > Limulus polyphemus. The sequence continues at coordinate 575,887 of NW_013665906.1, forward strand.
TATAGTATATAAGTATAGGTTGGTTTCCACTGTTGTTGTGTTTATTCTCTTAGTACCAATTTATTTATTCATAAATTTTATAAAAACATACACATAATCAGTATATACATTCATTATATATAAAACATGCACGGTATATATATACACACTCACGGTATATATACACACACATTCATGGTATATATATACACACACTAACGCTTTATGCACACATTCATGGTATATATATACATACATTCACGATATATATACACACACACATTCATAGTATATATACACACATTTACGGTATATAAGCATATTCACGGTATATATATAAACACAGTCATGGCATATACACATACTCACCGTATATACACACATTCACAGTACATACACACACATTTCTGGTATACACAAACACACACACACAGTCATGGTATATATACATGTTCATGGCATATATACACACACGTTCATGATATATATACATAATAATTAAGTCTTAAATAGAGTAATCAGGAAAAACAGTTCATAATATTGCCAATAGGATGAGAATAATAATTATTCTACGTTATAGTAGTAGCTGAAGCATCTATCTCAATTCCTTATTATCATGTAAATCTCTTGGAGTTGGTGATCTATGTGTTAATGCTACTGCCTGCATATCCACATATTTTAAATAACTATTATTTGTATTACGGTAATTGTCTTGCGATAGTGACCGTTACAGAATCATCTATTGACCTACAAATATATACACTGAGTGGTCACAAGTAAATAGACACCTAATTTTTCGTCATTTAACTGATTTATACTAACTAATTTGTGTTCACAAAGCACTATATAAATGAAAATTGTCCGCACACTAATTATCTTGTGCTACAACATGCCTAGAACTCAAGGTTCTCTCGAATTGTCAGATTTTGTTAGAGGAAGGATAGTTGGTCAAGCAGATGGTGGAATAAGTCAGTGGAAACCCGCTTTCGACAGTCAACAGAATCATCGTGCAGTTCAGGAAACACGGCAGGGAAACAACTGAACAGCCTCCGAGTCATCCTGGTCCATCAGAGAGGACAAAAAAGGGCTGTCAAGAGAAGCATCGAAATGGATCCCAGATTAACGACTGCAGAAGTGGCCAAAGTTGGTGGGATGAGCCCGAAATCTGTTCAACGGATTCTCCACAGATTGGGTTCTCGTTGTAGAGCAGCTAGACGGAAGCCCTTATTAAGACCTGCCAACATAGTCAGACGAAAGAAGTGGGTAAGTGATATGATGACCAAGCCTCTGAACTTTTGGAAGACCGTATTGTTCTCAGACGAATCAAGATTCGCTCAATTTTCGGACAGTGGAAAGATATGGGTCTGGAGAATGCCTCACCAAGAGTTTTGGCTCAACAGATTGCAGCCAACTGTGAAGCATGGTGGTTTCGGCGTGGTGATTTGAGGAGCTGTTTGGGTTGGTGGGAGATCGAGCTTAGTGGAGTGCGTTGGCAACATAAATTTTGCGAAATGCGTTGAAATATTGGAGGAAGGACTCT
>NW_013665906.1:578352-580147 GCF_000517525.1 Limulus polyphemus
TATGACTGAAAAATTTCATTTTTTCTGAAAAGGTGGTGTCTATTTACTTGTGACCACGCTGTGTACATTCATAATATGTCTACCCTACACCAGTATAGAAAAATCAATCAGTATTTAAGTATACAAAGTAATGTTTTACATTTTATGTTATGGTATTATAAGATGCCTTTGCAGATTTTAAGTCACTGTTTATGATCTTACATTTACCTCCTTGCAATCGGAAACACTACTTTATATATTATGCCAAAATTCGTATGCTACTTTCTACCTTACATAGCAGTTGTAATAAACACATGATTGATCAGGAAATGAAAAAAAATTTTGAAACAGGATAATGGTACTTTTTACTTTAATCATAGTAGGTTGATAACTTGTGTAGAACTAGAAACAGATATGTATCTTCTAGTAAACACACTTTTTGGTTAGAAAATAGTTACTCAATTGAAAACACTTCCAACATAGAATGTTATTTTTTCAATTATAAACTGTATCTAAATAGGATAAACTAGAACAGTACCTTATTCCGTATAACACTTGTACAAACACATGCACAGAAAATATTCAATCAGTTGTTTTGTTTTTAAGTAGAATAGAAATAACCTTTCCACTAAGAAAACGGTCAACCTGTTGATCGCTTTTACAAAAGTGAAATAGTATTTTTAGCCGCGGATGAGCGTCTCATAGAACTGCTCTTAGTTTTTTGTTTGTTTGTTTGTTTGTTGTATTTTTCAAGTGCAAACTTTTGGCTCATAGCTCCATCACCTCTTGACCGATTTGAGATCTAATTTCAATTTTGGACTCCGGAGTATTTGATGTATTTGACCACACCCAAAGACTCATAGATTAATCTATTCTAATCCTGCTTAAAAGAATTTCAATTTAATGGTAGGCTCGTTGGATCCTCACGAGTAATAAAATTAAATCGGGTATACGCGCGCCCCACACTTGGTATTGCTCGCGCACCAAAATATACCTAATAAAAAGTGAAACAAAGGTCCCATAGATTAATTTACACTAATCCTGCCTAAAAGAATTTCAAGTGCCGCAGCTATTGAGGATTCCCTTTTGTTTACCTTAACAGCTGTTACCACTTCTCGATCATAAATTGGTCAAACTTTTGATAACATTTCTGAAAGTAAAATGTTATCTTTTAGCTTCTACCTTAGTAGTCTTTAAACACTATTTGGTCTGAAAGTGGTCAAACCTTTAATAACATTTCTAAAAGTAGAATGTTTTCTTTTAGCGTCTACCTTAGTAGTCTTTAAACACTATTTGGTCTGAAATTGGTCAAACCTTTGATAACATTTATAAAAGTAGAATGTTTTCTTTTAGCGTCTACCTTAGTAGTCTTTAAACACTATTTGGTCTGAAATTGGTCAAACCTTTGATAACATTTATAAAAGTAGAATGTTATCTTTTAGCTTCTACCTTAGTAATCTCTAAACAGTATTTGGCCAGAAAGTGGTCAAACCTTTGATAACATTTCTAAAAGTAGAATGTTATCTTTTAGCTTCTACCTTAGTAGTCTCTAGACACTATTTGGTTTGAAATTGGTCAAACCTTTGATAACATTTCTAAAAGTAGAATGTTATCTTTTAGCTTCTACCTTAGTAGTCTCTAAACACTATTTGGTTTGAAAGTGGTCAAACCTTTCATAACATTTCTGAAAGTAGAATGTTATCTTTTAGCTTCTACCTTAATAGTCTCTAAACACTATTTGGTTTGAAAGTGGTCAAACCTTTCATAACATTTCTGAAAGTAGAATGTTATCTTTTAGCTTCTACCTTAATAGTCT
>NW_013665906.1:580602-598121 GCF_000517525.1 Limulus polyphemus
TACCTTAGTAATCTCTAAACAGTATTTGGCCAGAAAGTGGTCAAACCTTTGATAACATTTCTAAAAGTAGAATGTTATCTTTTAGCTTCTACCTTAGTAGTCTCTAGACACTATTTGGTTTGAAATTGGTCAAACCTTTGATAACATTTCTAAAAGTAGAATGTTATCTTTTAGCTTCTACCTTAATAGTCTCTAAACACTATTTGGTTTGAAAGTGGTCAAACCTTTCATAACATTTCTGAAAGTAGAATGTTATCTTTTAGCTTCTACCTTAATAGTCTCTAAACACTATTTGGTTTGAAAGTGGTCAAACCTTTGATAACATTTCTAAAAGTAGAATGCTATTTTTAGTTTCTACCTTAGTAGTCTCTAAACATTATTTGGTTTGAAATTGGTCAAACCTTTGATAACATTTCTAAAAGTAGAATGTTATCTTTTAGCTTCTACCTTAGTAGTTTTTAAACACTATTTGGTTTGAAATTGGTCAAACCTTTGATAACATTTCTAAAAGTAGAATGCTATTTTTAGTTTCTACCTTAGTATCTCTAAAACTATTTGGTCAGAAAGTGGTAAGTCCGTTGATGAATCTTAATAACATAATAGTATTTATTACCTTAAAGCCGCCATGTTTTGTAAGAAGGTACTCATACTTTTTTTTTAGGCCCGGCATGGCCAGGTGGTTAGGGCGCTCGACTCGCGGGTTCGAATCCCCGTCACACCAAACATTCTCGCCCTTTCATCCGTGGGGGCGTTATATTGTGACGGTCAATCCCACTATTCGTTGGTAAAAGAGTAGCCCAAGAGTTGGCGGTGGGTGGTGATGACTAGCTGCCTTCCCTCTAGTCTTACACTACTAAATTAGGGACGGTTAGCGCAAACAGACCTCGTGTAGCTTTGCGCGAAATTCAAAACAAATGTACTCATTTTAAACATAACATTTATAAAAGAAAATTTTATCGTCTACCTCATACCATTTATCTAAAAACACTATTCGTTAAAAAATAGTTATTAAGTTGTTAAAGTTTGTAAATATAGAAAAGTAGGTAATTTATAAGTTGTAAAACTAGCTTTAACACATTATTTGGTCAGAAAGTAGTAATTTGTTTGATAAATTTTGGAAAAGTAGAATTGTACTTTCTACTTTATAACAGTTGCATAACACTATTTGGTTAGAAAATGGATATCCAACTGAGGACTGTTATAAATGTCAAGTAGTACCTTTCACCTTATAATTTGTCTGAAAGCATTTTTTGTTCAATAACTCTAAGAAAGTAGTATAAACCTAATATATAATGGTCTTCGAAGCTCCCACTTTGATAGTAAATGGTAACTTGATTGAATACTTTGGTAAAAGTAGAATTATACTTTCTCTCTCTTAAAAGTCACAAAACACTATTTGTCAAAAGTTAGACGGTGAATAATTAGTGTCAAGTAATACCTTAAGACTTTTCCAAAATCACTCAGTTGAACATCAATATGTTACACTTGGGTGATTTCTCTTCCATTACCTTTAACGTTTATTGTATTTAAAACTTTAGATTTATCATTGATGAAAACTAAGGTCAAGGTCTCACATCGGCTATCCCGATCCTTTGATATCTCGAATAAATTCCCAAGATCCTTAGCACTTCCATATACAGATATCCGACTATATGTGTTCAGAAAAAGTTGGTTGATTGCTTTGGTAAAAGTGGAATAGTACGTATACCTGATAACACCATTTAGTTTATAGATGATGTTGATGACTTTTGTAAAGTTAGAGTAGTGCCTCATACCTTATAACAGACACATTATTTCATTAGAAGATAGTCAATCGGTTGATAACTCTTTCTAGCTTGACAGTCGCTAAACACATTTATATATTAGAAAGAGTTATCAACCGATTGACTATCTTCTAATGAAATAATTTGACAGTCGCTAAACACATTTATTTCGCTACAATACATATATATCTAGGTAGCCGTTTAATAACATTTCCTAAAAGCAGACCATCACCTTCTACTTTATATATAACAGTTTCATCAGAAAAGGGTACTGGTTGATAACTTTCGTAAAAGAAGAATCGCTTATTTTCATTTTTGACTAAACATACAGTTTGGCTAGAAAGTGGTCTGTGGGTTAGTAACTTTTGTGAAAGAATGTTAATGATATCTACCTTACAACAGTTGTGTCCAAGTACGCTACTTAGTCGGAAAATAAGGGTTTCATAACTGCTGGACTAAAATAGAACTTTCTACCTGATACATAGTTAACAAATCCACTGTTTAACCAGAAAGTGACCAATAGGTTAATAACTTTATAAAAGAAGAAACTGAAGATATAACACTTTTTTTTTCAAATACATTATTTGGACATGAAATTGGCAATCGCTTGGTAATTTTCTAAAACTTAGAATCATTAAAATAAAACACAAGTTATTCATATGATGACTTTTATAAAACAATATCATTTGGTCAGAAAATAGACGGTTGGTAACTTTGGTAAAATTAAATATATATAGCAAGTACATTCTCAAAATACACTTTGGCTAGAAAATGGTTAGCCAGTTTTTACCTTTTACGAAAGTACAATAGTAGCCAGAGTTGCAACAGTTGCCGAAGCACACTATCTAGGCAGAAAACAGCCCGTGGTTTGAAATTTTGTTAAGAGTAGAGAACACCTCTTTAGTCATTGAACACATTATTTGGTCAGATATTAACCAGTTGGTTGATAACTTTGGTAAAAGTAGAATTGTAACATCACTAAATAAACAATCTGCTACAGAAGGTAGTTAGTCTGTTGATATATTTCTATCTACCTTAAAACACTTATCTAAACGCATTAGTTAATGGTTAGTAAATGGTTGCATGGTTGTTAAATACTATTCGATTAGAAAAATTGATAATGTAGGTAGAAGTGCGTTCTACCTTATAACAATTGTCTACACACTATTTGTCCAGAAAATAATCAGTCAGTTGATAACCTTACAACATTTGTAAAAAAATAGAAAGGTACTTTCTATCTTACTACAGTAGTAAAAACACTGTTTGGTCAGAAAATAGTCTATCGGTTGATACCTTTTGTAAAAGTGGGCTGTTCGCTTATAGTGATGAAACCACATTATTTTCTCTGAATGTGGTCAATCAACTGATCAATTTTGTAGAAGTAAAATAGTACCTTTCACATTATAACAGTTGTAGAGATGTAGACAATCGGGCGGATCCCATTTGTAAAAGTATACTTAACCTTATCATTTATCTATATAAACTATTAGAGTATTCTATCAGTTCTCTTTTCAGTTCTCTGTGCTTTTAATATCTCTACACGCGATTTATCCTATTTTTTAAGAGAATCTTCTAAATACAAATGAGTTCTAATCTTACTTGTAAACAACGTATTTTGTTAATAGTTAAAAGAGGGGTGTGGAGAGTATTCAATAGCTACCTATAAGGGTATTTCTACCTGATACTCGTAGAAACACGATACAGAATATTTAATTTGTACAAGCAGAAGTTTTGAATCAAATCTTACGAGATATCGTTTAACTTTATACAATTTGAAATTCCTGAGGATAATTCACGAATAATTGATGCTTGAAGATGTTTTATTTTGGCTTTAATTTCCGTGTATTTTCTTTTCGATTTTTAGGTTAAGTAAGTAAGGTATAGAAGTAAGTAAGTTAAAACTTTTCGTACTTATACGAAGGATGTCCGAAAAGTTCGTGGCCCGACCTATAAAGAAAAGAGTCACTGGTTCAACTACGATTTATAAACTTGCGCCTGTGATGCTCTAAGGCCCTTCTGAAATAACTCTTCTTGATCCTCAATCCATGACTAGGAGATATGTACAAGATTCTTCTTGATCCTCAGTCCATGACTAGGAGATATGTACGAGATCATCATCATTATGAAACCTTCAACCTTCCGGAAAGAAGGTTAGGGAAGAGAGAAAAAAGTCACTTGAAGGTAAATCCGATGAGTAAGGGGGGTAATTCGAAGCCAGCATTATAAGTAGCAACACGCGGTATGTGAGATGAGGCATTCTCCTAATGAAAGAGCACACTTTTTCCTCTTCTCTTTTTCTTGAATTCTTGACGTAAATAGTTGATTAAGGATGCATAGTAATCTCCTGTAACTTTTTGACCTACTTATAAATAATCAAATAGCATTTTTGTCTCTGAGTAAAAGTGGTGAACCCACGTTTCATCCATAGACTATTCAAACCTTTGTCGTAGTTGTTGACTTTCAACAACTTGGATCCGTTTCTACTCAGGTGACAACATTTTTGGAACCCATCTGGCACTAAACTTACTCATACCCAAACTGTTTTTCAGAATGCTTGCTACAATACTTTTATCGATTCCAAATTCTTCTGTTAACTTCATAAAGGTAATTATTCTATCATACATAACCAACTCATGAACTTTGTATACAATTACTGTTGTGGTCGATGTCAACGGCGCTTAAAGCCATCACACTACATTTTCACTGTTGAATATGCCGAAACACCCTCTCCTAGCGCTGCTTCCATGTCCTGGTGGATTTCTTGCGGAGTCATATTCTTTTTAACAAAATATTTGATCACGACACGAAGTTCAATCTTCTCCAATGTTTAACACTGCTCAGTTCTTTCCTTCTAAAATTCACACTACACAGAATAAACTCGTTACGGGTTATTTAATCATAAAAACGTTCAAAAAAATCATACATTCCAATTTTTGTTTAGGTTGGGTAAGGAGCTTTTCGGACAACTCTCGTACGCTAGGCAAATAAGGCCATTGTTTAACTCTGGTTTCCTGTGATATAGATCATATAGTTATTAATAAGTACATGAAGGAACGTTGTCAGTTGTTTAGTAAGAAATATTAGTTAACGTAGTTATTATTAAGGACATGAAAGAAAGGAGTCAGAAGTTTGGTAAAAAATATTAGTTCATATAGTTATTAGTAAGTACTTGAAGGAACTGGATCAGTAGTTTAGTAAAAATATTAGTTCATATAGTTATTAGTAAGTACTTGAAGGAACTGGATCAGTAGTTTAGTAAAAAATATTACAGTAACATGCTCTTTTTGTTCTTAAGAACCTGGTACTACTGATAATATTAAGCTACTATAAGACAACATATCTTGTGTTAATTGTATTAAAGTTACATTTTTATTCGTACTTTAAACTCTATGCAATAAGACTTATTCAAATAGATATTTTAAGCATTTCAAGCCATATTCAGAAAGTGAGAAATATGCCTAAAAATAAATCCGATAAAATCATACGTTACCAAGCTATGATTTAAACTAGTAACATTCGTACACTTACCAAGTGACGTTTAAAGAATTATCCTCGGTTGTATTGCACATCAACTCCAAAGGTTCAGGAACCTTCAGAATTAGTCCTTGTCCTGGCAGTTCTTCGTTAGTCAGTATCATGTTTTCTACAGAATGGGAAATATTTTAATTTACAAATCTAGCCAGCAGATTCTACCAACAGAAAACATCACGAGTAAAAACTACTAAAGATATTAAATTTAAAACCTGCTTACTGGAATTTATTCCATGAAACACCCTTTACGAATGTCTCTGTATTACATAAAATAACTCAATATGTTATATTAGAGCGGGGACGAAGGAGAGGGAAAGGTTTCGTTCTCAAGCCTTTCTAACAATAAACACAGTCATCTACATAAACTCAATTTAAAATTTCATGGCCATTTTATAAAATAGCATTCATTTTCTGATAGAAAGAAACGTTTGTTGTTCTACTATAATAAAAACTAGCTTATCTGTAAGTAAATAGGTAAAATATTTTATATAAAAAATGCGCAAGCTGCAAGGTTTACACAACACGGCTCTAGTTGCGAGCTGCATGGTATACACAACTCGGCTGTAGTTGCGAGCTGCATGGTATACACAACACGGCTATACTTGTGAGCTGCGTGGTTTACACAACTTTTTTTGTATAAACTGTCTTCAAGTGTTTCACCATTGGTTTCCATACTTTGTTCCTTTAAAATATTGTAAAACATTGACCTCGTATTTGGCACACACATCTTTCAAACACTTATAGCTTTAATAAGCTTCTGATTATTTGTATCTTGCTCCTTAATGGCCTGGTGGTTAGGGCACTCGACTCGCAATCTGCGGGTTCGACTTCCCATCGCTGAACATGCTCGCCCTTTCAGCTGTGGGGGCATTATAATGATACGGTCAATCTCACTGTTCGTTGGTAAAAAGAGTAGCCCAAGAGTTGGCGGTGGGTGATGTTGACTAGTTGCCTTTCCTCTAGTCTATCCCTGCTATATTAGGGACGACTAGCGCAGATAGCCTTTGTTCAGCTTTGCACGAAATTCAAAAGAAACCAAACTTGTCCTTCAGTACATTCTGTTTCATGATTTCTGGGAATCATCTGAAAAGCCACGTCATGTGATGTTCCTTCACATTTGATATACACGAGTCCTCCTAGGATAAGACTATATCATTTACATTCTGTTGAAACACAGGTTTTTGTTAACGTTTTCTTTTTAAAAAAATATGAAATAACAGCAAAAATATCTTTGTTTTAACACTTTGTTATAAAAATGTGCAATATGAATGAATTTGGAATATATTATTGCTATTGACCCGGCATGGCCAGGTGATTAGGGCGCTCGACTCGCAATCTGCGAGTCGCGGGTTCGAGTCCCCGTAACACCAAACATGCTCGCCCTTTCAGCCGTGACTATTCGTTGGTAAAAGAGTAGCCCGAGAGTTGGCGGTGGTGATGACTAGCTGCCTTCCCTCTAGTCTTACACTGCTAAATTAGGGACGGCTAGCGCAGATAGCCCTCATTTAGCTTTGCGCGAAATTCAAAAAACAAACAAACAAAAACAAGCTCATACCAAGCGCAGATTGAGGGAAGGCATCTAGTCATCACCACCCACCGCCAACTCTTGGGCTACTCCTTTACCAACGAATAGTGGGATTGACCGTCACATTATAACGCCCCCACGGCTGAAAGAGCGAGCATGTTTGGTGTGACGGGGATTCGCAAGATAAACATAAAATCGCAATAACAACTGTCGCTGGAGACAATTGGATGCTGAACAGTATCAAAACGTTTTTTTTTTCTAAATTAAAGATGTTATAGCATGAATACTGCACCATGGAAATATGTATGTAATTCGAACACGTTCAAATCAAAAACTTTTGCACGAAGCTTCTTTCATTCTACGAACTCCAAACACAAAAATCCTTCAATAATTATCTAATAAGTGTAGATACTTATTCATACAGACTGTGATTTTAGTAAGCTAATGTGTTTATGATAAATTATACATATCTCAGATATTTTTTTTTGTTCAATATTCATAGGGATCTTGTTTGTTATGGATTTCGCGCAAAGCAACACGAGGGTTATCTGCGCTAGCCGTCCCCAATTTAGCAGTGTAAGACTAGAGGGAAGGCAGCTAGTCATCACCACCCACCGTCAACTCTTAGGCTACTCTTTTACCAACGAATAGTGGGATTGACCGTCACATTATAAGGCCCCCACGGCTGAAAGGGCGAGCATGTTTGGTGTGACGGTCATATGAATCTAAGTAGTGAGAATACTATACCTGACATGACTTTAATTATCTTCATATATTTGTTAGTCATGACTTCACACTTCTATTATACTGGGAGATTTGTCATGATTTCAGGACTACATTATGTTGAGAAGTTCAATCTTGTGTACCCTATATCGCTATGGTATACGTCTGCAACATGTTAACCTTTCAAATGTGGGTGGACTGAACCATATCTCGTTATTTGACAACTCACTTATTGAACTACGAAATTTAGTAGACGCACTACATGTCAAAGCATGATAAACAGATCAAAATTAAGTCAAAACAAGAAAAACAGTATCATTGACTGAAGTTTAATGTTACAAGTACTTTTCCGATTGTTTAGAAGAAGGATTAGAAGAAGGTCTGTTTAGAGAAACTGCCACAATGATTTTATCTTCCTCAGTATGTTAAAGCTATTAATAAATAAATGTCATTAGCTAAGATAAACTTTGTTTGAACTAAAATTAAAAGGGAACTGTGTTTCTTACTTTACAAACTATTGAGTGATATTTCACCATATAGTATGATTTCTATACATTACGAGAAACGCTTGATTAATATAACTACTGTGTAATGGTAAGTAGGAGCTGAGAGAGAAAACACTTGAGACATTAAAAACATTAATATGTATTCATAGCAAAGCCATATCTGTTGTTTCAACCGAGGAGAATCGAACCGCTGATTTTAGCATTGTAAATCCGTAGACTTACCACTGTCCCACCGGGGGACCATCTTAGAGAGAGTAAACATGTAGAACAATGTCATCAGTGCTCATGAGTGTAATATAAAATGTGGCTCTTAAAATCGCTACATTTACTATTACATTGTTTTTCAGACCCGAGATGGCATGGTAGTACACCCATTTCGGCTACTATGTATATTGTCAACTTTGACAGGTTTTTTGCTTTACTGCTGCATGCTTACTGTGTATTTCGTTCATTTATAACCAAGTCTGTATTTACAAATATATGTTGTTAATGTATGCAACCATATATACTTGAATAAGTCATCTGTTGAAATTCAGAGTCATACTAATCAGAAGAATAGAGAAGTACATAAAGACAGATGTAAGAGTGTATGTGTAATTTTCTAGGTTATGTTTGTATCCAGCTAGGTATAATAGAAAATAATGAAATCACGTAAGACAGATCAAGATACTAAGTTTAGTTAGTGGAAGATATTCTAAATTGTATAAATGAAACTTTACAGGTGAAAGTTTTCACTATAACGAAACCATATACGATTGGTCAACGTTTTAGCCATTTTGGAATAAATATGAAATAAGTTTGATTTAAGTAGTGCTAGAAATATCTTTGACCATGATCGTGCTTGTAGGAATCAGGAAAGAGCATTCAATGGGATGTGACGTTGCTGACCAGTCAGTATTCAGTACAGAAGTTCTAGTACACAATTTTATTGCACTGTGTGTTCACCATGGGTATGGGTTCGATATAGACAATTCTGAGGGAGGAACCAGTTTATTACCTCATTTTAATTTATTGTGTTTTACTTAACATTAGCGTCTAAAGGAAGGGTCTTGGTTCGCAACCAGTGAAGTAGTAACCAGCTTACGCCTATTGTAAAAACCTGGTTATCTGAAGTACCACAAGCACAAGTGACAAGTGCTGATTCTCCTCCCTACTTAAGTTGCATAGTCTAATAATGTATAGTACTGATTATCTCATTTCTGATTTAAATTTTAAAGTGTGTATGCTACCAAAGTCATGATTTGTATAAAACTGGAAGTTGTTGCTAGATCAGATACAAGGGTATAGCGAAAAAAGCTTTAACACCTAAGATTTCAGTTGAGATTAACCCATTTTAGGAGCACTAAGCTCTAACACCATTGGTGGTTAATCTATCTCTATCGGTATTGATGTTTAGTGATAACCCAGGGCTGAATGAGGTGGTGATTGAAAATTAGCTGCTAGGTACATCAATATCCAATGAGAAGAAGCTGCCAGGAATCATAAAGATTCCAGATAATCTAACACCCATCCTGAAGATTTTTTGTCAACTACCAATCAATCTCCATAGTTACAGTGGGAAACAGAAGGAAAAGCCAAATGAATGTGTCTGCTACTTCTGCTGTCTATGTCCAACAGAGAAAACGCCTCTGAACAGCATGGCGTTAAGTGACTCTATTATATGTTTTATCAACCTTTTATATGCATGAACTACCAAGCACTTTCACACATTTGGTCACTATGACAGTGTTGAAGACAACAAGGATTATATCTAAACCTACTTGCATCATTGTCACAAATTCCTGTGAAGAAATCTTCTACCAAGATTCAACTACACATCCTGATTATTTCTCCACCAATTTGGATCTCCCAGCAGTCATACACTGGAGCACAATTTATTATATCTAGATCATTTGCTAGATGGTTTATTGGTTGAAAATTTTGCCAAAGTGAAGAAGTCTTAAGAATATATCCTCTCCAAAAGGCAGAGGAATTGAGAGAAACCCAGTAGGAACTGTAAGGAACTAGGAATCTGATCTGTAACATATTCCATAGCGAAAGACAAACTGTAATAAAGAGTCTCTTAGATGTCACTTTTTATCATTTTTTTGACATTGTTTTTTAGCATATGTATAGGGTACTTCATTGTACAATGGAAATAAAAGTTATTAGTATATCACACACATATATTCATACACATTTGTAAGAAAACATACGACAAAAGTTATCTAAACAGTAGTTTGTAAGAAACATAGCTTTAAGGCGCTGTGCACTTTTAGAGAACCACATTGATCACCATACACAGTATATAAAGCCTGTACCCAATACTTTGAGATTTTTACTTTTCATGAAATGTTTTAAAATGTAATTGCAATACTTAATTTCAGACCGTTCTATGATTACTGTTTGATTTTTTTAACTACTGTTTTCTCTTGATTATTATTTCGACTGTAGATTATAAGTTCCATATATATCAGTCTATGCAAAACTTCAGTTCTGTTAAATGAACTACTGATTTTGCTTTTTGGAACATTCTAGGCTATGCTGAGTTAACCCAATCACGTTGATTTAAATTTGTAATACAAAGCTAGTAACCTATGCACACTATTATTGTTATTAATTGTTTCTATTGATCCAGTTTTCAATAATAAAACAGGTTATATCACAACTCGATATTTATATATCTTCTCAACCTTACGAGTACGTATGACTTGGATAATATTTGATTTCTAGTTTGATTATATGTAAATTTGTGTTATTTAACGTTAAAGCTCAATTTATTTCCATGCTACTTTAGTTAATTTATATTACTAACTCTATTATGCATTTATGTAGGGGTTATTTGTTGTTTGTTTGGTTAAATTATGATAGCTGCACTTATTAACCTAGTATATGCTTAAAGTGACATAGGTGGGTCATTTCCGTGTTCAATTCTAAAGTGTATGTGGTCAAAGGGTACCACATTATTTTCCTCTCTTCTGGACACTAGGTTACTGGACGTCGAACAGGATGTTCAAAATGCCCAGAATTGTAGATTCGGCACTTCAAACTTTCTTCTGTACAGATACCTGTGACTCACTTCTTAATTATACATACCATATCCAAAATATATTTGAAGTAGATACAATAATTTTTGTTCAGAAGAGTTTATAAGGCTTTCTGGTCTGTTAAGTAAGTTTACTCACTGAAATATTTACACACAGAAGTAAACTTATCTTTAGTTCTAGAACCCGTGCAAAAACATAACACTTTTCTAGAGAAATAACTAGTGACTCATATCCTTGGGTATCTTTGAAGCAGAGATTCTTGCTAAGTTTTATGGCCAAAGTGAGATAACAATCAAGTTGATCTCTGTCAGGCAAAACCCAATATATGAACCAATCAATGATCTTATTCTAAGTTTTACTTCATCCAATCCTCCTACTGATATTAATTCATTGCACTATTTAACAATATATTCCAAAAACTTCTTATGTCTTTTGACAGAATTTCAAATTTTCTAAGTGTTCCTGTCGTGGGTGCCTTACCTATGCTACCATCACAACACTGAATACCATCTTAATCCACTTCATGGTCCGTACCTAACTTATTCTGCATCATGCTCTAAATAGAAGGATGAAAAGGAGATGCAGTATATCAAACTTTGGACAACATTTTTCTATTACTAAAAACATGAAATAGTCACACATCTTTCAAATCACAATTATAATCTACTATTTCTGTTTAGGTGTAAAAAGCTATTGCCATGCCATCAACTGAGTTTTAACTACCCTATGGGTATTGTATATTTGTAACTAAATGAGCCATCCATTCATGTAAATCGGTTGTCTGCTATTCAATCTTTTGGTATTTGCATCCAGATAACATTAAGTGAGATTGAAGTGTGATTTCCACCTCACTTTTCTCTGTCACTATGCAATCCTCAGCATTCTGCTTCTATTCAAGTTTTGTGAATAACTGTTATGTAGTTTCAGCATGACTCTTTTGAAACACTTCACATGGGTGGTAGTACCAGTCTTCTATGGTCCACTAAGGATAAAAAAGGCTCTCATAATCTTATGCAAAAAACTGAATAACTCCCTATATAAACCCATACAAGTGGTGAGGGGGGGCACAAAATTTGCATCCAGAACCAGAGCTCCACCAGGAAGATACAATGATTTGTATTGTAGAGGAAACAAAAATGTATTGCATACTTGGATCACCCAGTAATAGTTTTACGGATTTATAATGCTAAAATCCGGGGTTAGACAGAGAGCAGATAGCCTATTGCGTAGCTCTGTGCTAAAACAAATAAATCCATATCCTAGAAAATGGATAGGTGCCTTTTCTTTGATAGAAATCTATCATGCCCTAATCAAAGCTGGAATTCAAGTCTTCTATCTATGCATAGAAAGTTTGTATGTTTGTTGAATTTCGCACAAAGCTACTCATGGGCTATCTGTGCTAACCGTTCCTAATTAAGAAGTGATAGACAAAAAAAAAGGCACCTAGTAAACAACACATATGGCCAACTCTTAGGATAGACAGTTTCACCCTCAGATTAAAGATAATCAGTTTCCAAAACTTGTTGAATCATTACCACTTCCATATCCATATGAACAACGTTTTTCTGTGAACAAATTCATAACTGCCCTTTTTGAGAATTTAGCTTGAGTAAACTACTGTTAACTGTATATTTCTTTGAAAGTCAATTAACGTTAATAGTCACTGGCATCATGCATCAGATAAGTGTGATCTTCAATATCAAAGAATGGTTATACTTACTGTTGTAATAACAAGTTTACTTTAATATATATATATATATATATACATGATGTACATATATTCTAGCTTTTATAATTTTGCTTAATATACGTAAATTTACTCTAATAACCTATATATGGTGAAAAGATAAAGCTAACTGTTGGATATACAAGACTGTTTAGTGTAAGAGTTATTATTTATTTCATTTAGTGATTTAATATTTAATGATTATTTCGTTTTCATAACAAGGGTGTTAAAAGTTTATTATTTTAAAAGCGATAATTGTGACAAGTTACGTAACTCTGTACGAGTTGTGCATTGTGTATACAGTTTGATTGTTATACTAGGCTTTAGTAATATTGTTGACGTCATATTATTGGAAGCTTCCAAGTTTTTTTAGTTATGTGTAATATTTTTGCTACTAGATGGCTAGATAGTTCTAGATTTTTCTGTTGCGAATTATAAACATATGCAGATAGAGCGAGTTAAGGATGACAGAAAAATATTAGTTAGTGAAAGAAAATGTGAAAATAGCCGACATGTGAGTAATAGCCTTAACAGGTGATTTCTATAGTGTGTTTCACAGCTGTATTGTAACAACAGAGATAAGAAAAAATATTTTGTCATGCCAATTTGGTTCTAAAGTAACTGAACCAGCCTATATGGACCTTTGATAAAAAAAAGAGACAATTAACTAAAGCTCAGGATACAGCTGTGGTAACCAACAAAAGAAGTTGAGTCAGAAAACTGTTCGTCTATTTCTTATTAACTTAATCCAACTTAGCAACATCGTATGTTTAAACAAGTTTGAATACATAAAGTAAATACAGTTTCAGCTAATTTAATTCTGCGTATAACTCGTGATTATATTTAAAACTTTCATGCAAAGTTTTATACTTTATGTAACTTTACTGTGGGAGGACATATTTGCTACTGACTAACCTACTGTACATTTCTCTCTATATATCATCCTGATTTTTGAGTATTTGCCTGAGTGGTTTTAGGCTCTCAATTCGCCTCTGAATGTGATAATACGTCAACCATACCATATCTGCGATATTCAATGTCGACAAAGCTTTTCAGCCAGTATCAGGGTTCAACAGACGGCTGGACTACGAGAGACATAGCTGTGGTCAAAACGCTATTTATATCATCAGTTACTTCAACAACAACTGAAACATTACATCAATGAACTGTAACTTTTATGAATTACTAGCGAAAGTACCCGGCTTTGCTCAGGTTATTAAGTTGATATATCATAGACGATTATGTCACAAATAGAAATCACTTACATATATACATTTCATTTTATACTTTCAGTACATAGACTAACAACAATATTAGGCTATACTTTTGTTTCTAAGCAACATGACATAAAAGCCAATGTTGGAATGCATTGTTACCAAAATGCACTGGCTTTTCTATATATTAGAAGGAACCACTTCTTTTCTATGCGATTAGCTTGCGTCATTAAGAATATTACGCATGCGTGCACACACGTACGTCCGTGTCTGTCTGTCTGTGATTTCTATTTGTAATATAAGGAATCAATTCTTTTCTATGCGGTTTTTCGCTAGCTTTCCTCAATAAAAAGTACGCAAGTGCATGCGCGCACGCACATAGATAAATAATAATAATACCCAGGCGCATACCTTCAAGGTCCACTTAGTATGGGTGCAAAATTTGATAATATTAAGTAGTACCCAGGTGTACACCCTCAGGATCCACTTGGTATAGGTGCAAAATATTTTTTTTTCAGGTTTCTAGGTTCTTTCGTCATGGAGCTATGGTGGTCACATACACACAGACACCCACATGCGCATGTGCATATGTGGCGCGCATTAACGATGTGTCTGTGTCTGTGATTTCTATTTGTATTATAAGGAACCACTTCTTTACTAAGTGGTTTTTCGCTAGCTTGCCTCAATAAAAAGATGTGCACGTGCATGCACGTGGATGAGTGCATTGGTGTATACCAAGGTGTACACCTTCAGAGTCCACTAAGTATGGGTGCTAAATTTTAGGTTTCTAGGTTTTTTCCTCTTGGAGATATGGTGGTCACACACATACAGACACACTCTTTTATTATTATAGACTAGCGAAAGTACCCGACTTCGCTCAGGTTATTAGGTTGATATATTCTAGATGACTATGTCAGTATGTGTCTTCTGAACCCATTCTAGCTTAAAAGTATAACCTATATACTTTTGTTGCTCCTTTACGGGGTGTGGCCTGTTTATAAAGGTAACCTTCCCTCTAATTTGTCCTCGAATTTTAAATTTAAACATTAAAAACAAATAATACAAAACAAACCTCTTTGATTAACGGAGCTTCTAAATAAGAAAACAACAAATATTTGTTTTCAACTTTGTAGCTTATACATTTCATTTTATACTTTCAGCACATAGCCCCTTAACAAAAATATTAGGTTATATTGTTATTGCTAAGCAACATGATATAAAAGCCATTGCTGGAACACATTGTTACTAAAATGAACTTGCTCCTCTGTATATTAGAAGTTGTTATATAAGGAACCACTTCTTTTCTATGTGGGTTTTCGCTAGCTTGCCTCGTTAAAAAGAAGTGCACGTCCATGCGTGCATGCAGGTGCCTAAGTAATAAAACTCAGTTGGAAACCCTCAGGGTCCACTTAGTTTGGATACAAAATTTTAGGTTTCTAGGTTCTTTCATCTTTGAGTTATGGCAGTCACACATACATACACACAGACCCACAGACACGCCGTTTTATTATTATAGATACATAAGTCATTACAGCTCAGAATTAGTTTATGATATTTATTAGCATCAAATTATTTATTTATTTTAACACCAAGATCATCAACTTGCTAAGGTTATTTATATACTATTGTTCTGAAATGTGGACATAAAGCAGTTGCTAAGGTTGCATAAAAGAAAAAATCATTTAAAAATTAATGAATCCTCATAAACCACCATGGTTCGGGTATTTTTCATGTTTCTTATCTATATGCATAAAACCATGAAACATAAAAACACGTACTTCAGAAAGTTATGCATTTTTTGTATAATTCAAATACAGATGGTTATTTGTACATTTTATTTTTTTAGAAAAAGGTATTATAATAATATTTATAATTATACTGGATCCAGAGTATATAGTGAAATATAGAATTTGGCGATTTTGTATTTATTATCTAATAATGTTGGGTTTAACTTACGAAGCTCATTATAAAACATTAATGAGTGTAAAATCCACCAAGACACAAAATAAGAAAATTAGATTACTAATATTTATTGGCATAAACTGTAAAATATTTAAAAATTACTGGAAAAATAAAAACATTCATAATTGGGGTACTCAATACTCTGTGATAGGCTGGTGTATTATAAAGTCTGTATGATTAGTAACTAATCTATAAATGAATTACTTTTATTCATACACACTAGCGTTTGTTTAATTATATTTTAGCTGATGTCGCTGCACTCTAGTGATCAAGACAAGAAGTCTAGTGTCAGATAATCGTCAGGATACCTTTTAGTAGTGCTT
Source organism: Limulus polyphemus (assembly GCF_000517525.1). Classification (NCBI taxonomy): domain Eukaryota; kingdom Metazoa; phylum Arthropoda; class Merostomata; order Xiphosura; family Limulidae; genus Limulus; species Limulus polyphemus. The sequence continues at coordinate 596,902 of NW_013665906.1, forward strand.
CCTACCGCGTGACAACATAATATTGAGGAAAGCACAATGTCATGCGAGTTGTTAAATTAGGTTGACACATTGAGAAAAGCACAATCTCATATATATATTGTAAACTTAGCTTGATATATTGAGTAAAGCACAATGTCACGTGTGTTGTAAACTCAGTTTAATATAACGAGGAAAGTACAATTTCACATATCTTGTAAACTTAGCTTCATTTTATTCTCATGCTAGTCTTAGTGAGATTTAGATGTGTCGGCTCGGCGATGTCTTATCAGGTATACTTCTAAAGTGCATATGGTAAATTAATCAGCTTTAAAATGTCTGAAAAGTATAAAAAAATTACACAATCAAGAAAGCCTAACGATCTATCTATATACTACTAAAATTCTGAGATTGTTTGTTTGCTTGTCTGCAATTAAATACAGCAAAAACGGCGCACACTACCTCCATATATGTAATGAAATGAGAATAGAAACAGAATAAAACAAGTTTCGTTAAAATCGGGCCACGGGTTACTGAGTTAGTCCTGTTTTTCTGGTCACTTTTATGAAAGTTCTAGATGAATTTAGGCACACTAGATGGCGATACATATCGGTTTATTTATCTATCTATCTATTCGTTTTCCACCTGATGAATCACTTTAAAATATCTTCTATACAACAATACATGCACAACAGAAATTAAATGATGAGATGAAAATGTGTTATAATGGCGCGAAGAAAGAACAACAATGAAATAGACCTACAATATTATTGACTATTTGGAAATAGTAACTATGGAGATGAGGTAATAAAATAAAAATCAAGTCGAGAACAACAACAATTTTTTATAAACAAATCCTCTCGCCGAGCATTGGCTATTATAATATTTCCCTGTCAATGTTCCCATCTTCATTAAAAGGCGTAAGATGACAAAAACAAGATCTTGAAGAATCTATCTATCTATACACTACTAAAACTTTGAGATTGTTTGTTTGTTTGCTTATTTTCTCAATCAAAAAATCATTCACACTACCGTTCGCGCTCTTTACGAAACTTCATCGGACCACGAGTTACCGAGTTAGCGCAGTATTTCGGGTCACTGTTATGAAAATTTATAGCATGAGTAATTTTACATCACACTACCGTTCGCGCTCTTTACGAAACTTCTTCGTTCAAATCTATTTCCCTGTCAATGTTCCTATCTCTATTAAAAGGCGTAAGGTGACAAAAACAAGATCTTGAAGA
>NW_013665906.1:599121-606741 GCF_000517525.1 Limulus polyphemus
TGAAATGGTCTTTACTTTTACTCCCGATCAACAGTCAAATATATTTTCATGAATTATGAATAACACGAATGGACTGAAATATTTAATTAAATTATCTCAAAATAAACCTTCATTTCGGTGCAAGATTGAAATTAGCTTGAAATTTTCATAACCTCTGAATAGTGGGTGACCTAACGAGTCATGGGTTGTCTAGTTACTTTTAAGGATGTAGTTCTAATAGGAGTAGTAAACTAAACAATTAAAACATTTTATCAAATGGGACGTTTCGGCAGATTTACTTCGTCAGGTTCGTTTACATTAAGTTGTACTAAATAAAGAGCATCTGACTGGAATATCATAGATGTAGTACTTTAGTTCTGTAATTATTCCTGAATCTAAATAATATGCAGAGTTTTGACCCAGCTAGTAAACCAAGTTTGATCAAAATTTGTTCAATAGTACATTGAGCACTCACAGATACGGGAAACACGAGTTAATCCGTTATTTCCCTCCTGCGTTGAAGAATAATAACATACCTCTCACTGCGATGAAGACAGAGGATTCTCTTGTTCCAAGAGAATTTTCAGCGACACAGGTGTAAAGGTTGGAGATCGGTTCTTGAATAGATAACATGGCATCCAACAGTCCCTCGCTATTAGAAAGCGTAGAAATTGTCAAGTTATTCTGATGAAGAAATGTTTCTAACGGTTCGTTTCCTGTTCATAAGAATGAAAATATGTACGTTTTAAAATACGTGAAAGTATACAAAAGTTTCAATGAATTAAGTGAACTAACTAAGTTAGAAAATGAAAACGGACCAGAGTATCCTGTAAATGATTCGCATCTACAGAGATTAGCTATTTCATTAAATGAGCTTAGAAATATAGTATTCAGGAGAAAAACAATATATACACATAAACCACAGCTTGTTTTTTTTTTTTGTTTTTTTGCTACGTTATAATTTCAGACATTCAATAAACCGATGAAATATTGATGAGCTCTGGAAATAGGTTCTTATTAAGTCACATAAAGACGACATTGGAAGTGCATTAACATTTTAACCTTTGGATTTCTAATATCTAATATATAATCAAGCTTGGTCTAGCAAAGTGTTTAACAACATGAAAGATATATTAACGAAGATTAATGCATTTATAATTCCATTAGAAAGAATTTTAATGTGTGCTGTAGTAAAATCAAGAATATTCTAATAAGTACAACGCATTCCTAGCTTCTGTCAATTGAATGTCATTATATATTTATTGTGTACAGTATATTTGCTTCTGAGTAAAAAAAAAGCATATTTTTGGTGTCTCTACTTGTATCGCTTTAATAAACATACATTCTGTAAGAAAAACACCAAAAACACTCTTCGGTTTTTTACGAATACCTTGCCTCCACAGGCCCTTGAAGCTTCAGTATTCACAAATATAATGCTTACGACCGAAGCTACTAATGTTACAGTATGAACAGGTCTATATTTCTAGCTGTTTGAAACAAGTATTTCTGTATAATAATGTTCAATTTGTGTCTCAACTTGCTTCCTTGAGACTTGCACAATAAAAAATTAACGTTCAAAATGTATAAAACTACATAGATATGCATAATTTAAAGGCCTGAGAAGGCCTAATAAAAGTGAAAATTACTTTGATGTTAATACTTTGTAAGAGAGTAAGTGGGCTACATATCTTAAATTGCATCAATATGTTTAAATCAACGAAAACAGCCGGTTGAATAAAGGATAAAATAAAAGTAAGATTAATTAGACATACCAATAAACCAAGAAATAGTTGGTTTGGGGAACCCATGAGCATCACATTCCAAAAGAAGAGGCCTTCCTTGAATAACGTTTAACTTTTCTGGAAATGGTTCAACGTAAGGCTCAGCTGTGTAAAAAATATACAATAAATGAATAAAAAATCGTTGATGTGACAATTCCTAACACAATATCAATACCAAAACATCAAGATATCAAAATATTGATCAGAATAACAGTCTTGAAATAATAAAATGGAACATTTTAATGTTTTGTTGACTTAAAAAAATTATGATGCTCAATAGAGGAACTGGAAATGTATTTAGTGTTACGTAGGTTTTGAAAACATTTCATAGCTTTGAAAGTTTGAACACATACCGAAAAGGTTTGTGCACATTTCCTAGCGTTGAAAGATTGAACACATACAGAAAAGTGGGGTCCATTCATTCTACCTCGACCAGTATTCCTATGGTCAGGGGCAAAGTTTGTAGACTTACATTCAAAATTATATTTTTTATTTTGTTTAACATCCTCCACGTGGGAAATATGACAAGTGTTAGTATTACAATTTCGAATGAGTTGGAAAATATCATAAATTGGAGATATATCGGAATTCATTTAACTACTAAATTTAAATTAGCATTTAGCTCGGTTTCAGAGATATTGGTACATTTTTTGTTTTATACAAATATGTTTTAATATATAAACAACAGTACAATTTAAAATAACAGTTATTACAAATATTTATTAGAAACAGTAATTTATATACAAAAGTTTTACAAACGTACTAGCAATATAAAGTCTTCTTTCTAGTCTGGAACTTTCTTGATGTCTTATCGAGGGTTCACAATGAGCGAGTTAATTTCAAATTGAAGTATGTACAGTTTACTTCATAGGAAGCTAGCTAGCTCTGTGGACCTCGTTGATCATACTCCGATTACAGGTCGAGCTTGAGTTTTATGTCTTCATAAAAGTACTAATGTCCGATGTGAATCCACTGAAGTTAAATGGTTTATAATGTTCGAAATTTATAAATGTTCCTGGTCAAGTATCTGATTAATAGGCGTTAATCACAATTATAGCTTCCGAGGTTTATAGCATATCAACTATAGCATACCAATAATATATACTGTTTTTGGCGCGTCGTGTTGGTTATATTTATAGGCGTGTGGAAAGTTTCTCGAAAAGTCAGATTACGTAAAAATGCAAAGCTACACTAGCGTTTACGTACACACATGTATTGGTGATTCTTACATTCGAGAATATTCTACATCTTTAGACAATAGGCGGGAGTTTCGCAATACATAGTTAACAGTATACGTTACGTACATTTCTAAATATAAATTTAATTTAAACAAACATCGATATTAAAATAAATATAGAATAATAAATCCGTCACACAAGGCTTAGCAAATTATGGCAAGAAGCAAACCAGTACGAAGTTAGATCATTGTTTTCTATATTTATTTATTTACTGTTCTATGATTTAAGAAAAATAACTGAAATTTCAGAACTTATTTGTAAATACTAATAAAATGTATATATATATATATATAATGTATTATAACCGAAATGTGACTGTATTTTACAAATTACTAGTCCACTAGAACAACACCAAGACTGGTCACTTAGTAAAGGCCAGTTTTATACTACTGGATTCGATAACATCAGTGCACGTGCGCCACGCGGCTTCATTGTAACTTCTGTAATGTTAGTCAGACACAGCTGAAAGGTCAGTAAAATAATAAATATATATATATTGATATATAATATTATGAGATTTAAGCTATTTAAACTAGGTCTTTGTGGTTTATATTTATATGTAACTTGTAGTTATTTTAGAAAGAAAAAACCGTAATATATATCTATGTCCTAATTTTCTATGGTGGTTACGAAGTCGGTCAAATCAACTAAATCCATACAGAGATACAATAGTGAAAATAACAGATAAAATATTATGTTTTTCTATATAAATAATCTTTGATAACTATCTGGAGGTTATAAAGATTTCGCGTGTGAAATCTTACTATTTTCTGAATCATGGACAGATAAAATATAAAGTTTAAAAAACAACATTTGATTACTATTTGGAGGTTATAAAAATTTCGCGTGTGAAATTTGATTATTTTCTGAAGCATGGACAGATAAAATATAAAGTAAAAAAACATTTGATAACTATCTGGAGGTTTTAAAGATTTCGCATGTGAAATGTGACTATTTTCTGAAGCATAAAAGTTTTTGAATCTTAAAATCAAAATTATTTTGCATGTTGGATAGTCAACAATCGAAAAGAACAAATGCACGAAGAAATCATTACCTATGAAAATCTTAAACTTAATAAAAAATATGATATTTTGTGTACGAAAGCCTTGTAATGTTTGCTGTTAATCTGCAAAATTTCGATAAGATACGCTTACTATATTAAAAGTCGTAATATGAAAACTATAATAAGCACAAAATGGTTACGAGGTCAGTCCTTGGGACCGAGCCCGTAGTATGATAATTCGTCGAGAAATTACAGACTGCCATCGGTTCACATTTGTCGGCGGAGGATTACTGTGGCATTCAAGATTATCTCAAAAATGTTAAGTCGACTAATATGCAGTGACTGTGTTGACCAAGAAAAATGCCCGAAGTCACTGTCATGTTTTGCGAACTAATTTTAAACAATTATAAATGCGTTGGATTGTTGTATTGTCATTTTGAAAAAAAACACGATCCATTAAGATGGAAAAAAAAATGTATTTCGTGGTGATGACCTGAACGGTTAGAACGTTCAAGCAGGCACTGGAGGTAACTTGCTATTCTAAAAGAAACAAAAAACCATGAACTTTCTTCTTAAAAACTAAGGTAAGCAATTTTCGGACTTTTGGTCGGCTACATATATGCTAGCCTTTTCGTGGTATGTTTCGATATCGGCACTTTGAAAAAAGTAGTCAATTGTGACACTTTACAACCCTGTACAATAATACATTTCCCCAGTCTGCCACCAGCGGTTGGAGACCATAATTTATCATCGCGACAGACGTTTTTCCTGACATAGCCTGAAAAATATGACTTTGAATCATACGGTCTATGAAATTGATCATGACAATAACGCTCCTACTAAGACAAGGACCTACTACTTGTACCTTTGAAGGTCGGAGATATCCTTATTCTCATTATTTTCATGCAGATTAATCATAATATAATCACGTGTTTGTCCTTATAAGTCTCCGTCAATTACCTGTCACATCCGCAAGAGCAAATGACTGAAGTATTTGATTTATATGTTTGGAAAGCTCTAATAAAAGGATCAGTAAGCATGACATACACCCATAAGATTACAGTTTAGTTACATAATGACAAATAACATATTTTATCTTTAAAATGTTAAAAAATATATATGTAGTTTGGAACTTTGATTTCAAAGGAAACGTATAAAGCAATATTGATAAATAGCATGGTTGAATTTTCAAAACCTCTGTGACTAATAGAAGTTAAAAGAGGATATTTATTTTGTTTGTTCTTATTCTACACAATGGTAAAACCCTACGCTTGTTTGTTTCGGTTTTGTTTCAGCGTAAGGCTGCACAATGGGCTATCTGAACCCTATCTACCGCGGGAAATCGAGCGTTGGATTTCTGCATTGTAAGTCCGTAAACGTACCGCTGACCCACAAGGGGACACTACTCTGTGATGAAAAGGGCTTAAGATAAATATTTCATTGTGTGTGTGACATAATGTAACAATTAACGTGCTAAACGGATATACCGTAAGTACTATGAAGTGTGAAGGTTTTAATGATTAGTTATTGACATATTTAAAGTTTGTATATTCAAAACTTTATGTACTTTAATATATAGTTAGAAACTACATAAATGGAAGTACAATATGCAAGTGACGTAATAGAAATGGCACAAAATTAAAATAACATCAACTGTTGTTTTTTGCTCATGAGTAACGATAATGATAAAACTAAAACATTAAAGTTGTTTAGATATATGATGATGTTAATTTAATAAATACTATTGATGTTATTATATGTTTCCACTAGAGAGACTTATGGTATAGTCAGGCTAGTATTGGAAATAATACTAACAACAGTATATTGTGAAAAATGAGAAAAATATTTCATATATATGACAATCTACACTAATAACATTACTATTTGAGCTTTCTCTGTAAACTAAGCTGACGATTACAATGAACAAATTTCAATGAGGTGTGAGAGACTCAATGTGATATCTAGTAAAACTAAATAGAGATGTTGAACATATATATGTTTGTGTGATTTATTGACTTTCATAGTATAAGGTAAAGAGCAGCAACGTATATAATAATATTAAAATTTTGTACAGGTTGAAGATAATATAGAATATGGTAATGTAAAAATGGAGTACAGGTTCAAAATAATACGGTATATAATACTCTAAACATGAGGTTCAGGTTTAAGATAATACAGTATGGAGTTAATGTACAGCTTATAGATAGTACATTTACCACATATTGTAGTAAAGCAAATGTGTAGTATAAATTGAAGATAATACAGCATATAATAATTTAAATATGTAATACAAGTCGAAGATAATACGGCATATAGTGATGTAAATATATAATAAAGGTTAAAGATACTTCAGTATACAGTAATCTAAAAACGCAGTAAACATTAAAGATAATACAGTATATGGCAATTTTAAAATGTTTTACAGGTTGCAGATAGCATATACAGTATGTGGTAATTCACATTTGTAGTACAGGTTGGAGATACAGTATGTGGTAATTCACATTTGTAGTACAGGTTGGAGATACAGTATGTGGTAATATAAATATGCTGTACAGATAAAGAATAATACAATATATGGTAATGTGGTTATGCAGTAATGGTTGAAGATAATAAAAAATACTGTAACGCAAATTTGTAGTACAGGTTCAAGATAAAATAGTATATGATAATGTAAAAACGTATTACATGTTGAAGATAAGATAGTATATAGTAATGTAAATGTGTAGTATAGGTTGAAGATAAGGCAGAATACGGTATTATAAAAATATAATACACATTCAAGATAATAACATATAGAGTAATGTAAATATGCAGTTCAGGTTGAAGTAATACAGTACATGAAAATATATGGTAATTTAAATATTCACTACAAGTGGAAGATAATACAATACATAGTAATGTAAATGTGTAGAACAGGTGAAAATAATACAATATATAGTAATGTAAATGTGTAGAACAGGTGAAGATAATACAATACATAGTAATGTAAATGTGTATAACAGGTGAAGATAATACGGTACATGGTAATGTAAATGTGTAGAACAGGTGAAGATAATACAATACATAGTAATGTAAATGTGTAGAACAGGTGAAAATAATACAATACATAGTATATGTCAATGTGTAGAACAGGTGAAAATAATACAATACATAGTAATGTAAATGTGTAGAACAGGTGAAGATAATACAATACATAGTAATGTAAATGTGTAGAACAGGTGAAAATAATACAATACATTGTAATGTAAATGTGTAGAACAGGTGAAGATAATACGGTATATGGTAATGTAAATGTGTAGAACAAGTGAAGATAATACAATACATAGTAATGTAAATGTGTAGAACAGGTGAAGATAATACGGTATATGGTAATGTAAATGTGTAGAACAAGTGAAGATAATACAATACATAGTAATGTAAATGTGTAGAACAGGTGAAGATAATACGGTATATGGTAATGTAAATGTGTAGAACAAGTGAAGATAATACAATACATAGTAATGTAATTGTGTAGAACAGGTGAAAATAATACAATACATAGTAATGTAAATGTGTAGAACAGGTGAAGATAATACGGTATATGGTAATGTAAATGCGTAGAACAGGTGAAGATAATACA
>NW_013665906.1:607256-618039 GCF_000517525.1 Limulus polyphemus
AAATGTCAGTACGGGCTGAATATAATACAGTATATGGTAATTTAAATGTGTAGAACAGGTGAAGATAATACAATACATAGTAATTTAAATGAGTAGAACAGGTGAAGATACTACAATACATAGTAATTTAAATATGTAGAACAGGTGAAGATAATACAATACATAGTAATTTAAATATGTAGAACAGGTGAAGATAATACAATACATAGTAATGTAAATGTGTAGAACAGGTGAAGATAATACAATACATAGTAATGTAAATGTGTAGAACAGGTGAAGATAATACGGTATATAGTAATGTAAATATGTAGAACAGGTGAAGATAATACGGTATATAGTAATGTAAATGTGTAGAACAGGTGAAGATAATACAATACATAGTAATGTAAATGTGTAGAACAGGTGAAGATATTACGGTATATGGTAATTTAGAAATGTTTTACAGGTTTAAAATATCATAATATATATAGTAATGTAAAATGTCAGTACGGGCTGAATATAATACAGTATGTGGTAATTTAAATGTGTAGTACAGGTTAAAGGTAACAACATAATACGAATATCCTTCCATTGAAACATTTTTTACTTCTACTTCCTCCAATCATATCTCTATCCATTCCACGACGACTCGCACTTGAGGTAACACATCACCGCATTACCATTTCTTTGTTCACTTGTTGTTAAGCACAAAGATACACAATGAGTTATTGTGCTCTGCCTACCACAGGTATCGAAACCCGAGGTTTAGCATTATAAGATCTCAGGCTTACTGCTGAGCCAGCCAATGTGTGGAATCACTACCATATGTATAACTTTCTTGATAAAGGTGACCAGCCCTCTGAATATGAGGCTTGCTTTTGAATGAAACTGACATCAATTTATGGTTTAATCTGGGTGAAAATTAATGCATGGGTGATTTGTTCTCAGACTTGATTTATTCTAATATGTTATATAACTATTGTTTTTCTTTTTAATTTCCATGAATATTTCAAATGGATTATTTATAAAAATACATAAGTAAGTTTTTTAGTTCTTATGAAACGTATATATGTTATATACATAAATAGCATCACAGTAGAACATATGCAATTATACAAGAAACTTGCGTAAACTACTTTATAAAAACTACTTTATAAAAATACATAAGTAAGTTTCTTAGTTCTTATGAAACGTATATATGTTATATACATAAATAGTATCACAGTAGAACATATGCAATTATACAAGAAACTTGCGTAAACTACTTACAGTTTCAAGTATTTATAAGTAAAAAACCTCGATAAGATAAAGATTATTGTTTTATATTAAATAATTAGAGCAAAGAGAACTTACATCTAACATGCATGACAGTTCCCATACTGGCGCCTTCATACTCAGGATCGTCAACCATGCACATATATTCACCTCCGTCAGATATTCGGGCTTCTCTGATAATTAATCGGTTTCCTTCTACTTCTTTGTTAGAAAACTTACTCGCTGTGATTCTGTTGCCATTTTTATACCTAATGAATACAAAGATGGATAGATGTTATTCATTAACGTCCAGTTTCTTCTATTGGGTTGAATTATTGTCATGTTCAAAATGTCAAACGTTCCATGATAATAGATTTCAAAAAATGATTTGAAAAGTCCATATTACACAAAAATATATAAGGTATTAGAAGCTAGCTGTTACTCTAAACGCACAGTTATAAATAATGACCGGAAGAAAAACTATTTTTTAGACCAGTACGTAAGAATTGTTTCAATATGTCATTCCAGGATCAGAATTGTTTCAATATGTCATTCCAGGGTAAGAATTGTTTTCAATATGTCATTCCAGGGTTAAAATTGTTTTCAATATGTCATTCCAGGGTTAAAATTGTTTTCAATATGTCATTCCAGGGTAAGAATTGTTTTCAATATGTCATTCCAGGGTCAAAATTGTTTCCAATATGTCATTCCAGGGTCAAAATTGTTTTCAATATGTCATTCCAGAATCAGAATTGTTTCAATATGTCATTTTAGGGTAAGAACTGTTTTCAATATGTCATTCCAGGGTAAGAATTGTTTCAATATGTCATTCAAGGGTCAGAATTGTTTTCAATATGTCATTCCAGGATGAGAAAGGTTCCATATAAAATCATCTTCAGAGTTGATTTCAAAGAGGTCCATGTATTCTTATACATATCACTGGTTATTCTAAAAGCTTAATACTATGCAAGACTTGAACGTTGAGAATTAGTCCTAGTCCCGTGAAAGTTGTTTGCAGGGCAAAAGAAATGCCTGCTGTAGTTATTCTAATATCTTACACGACTTACATGAGTTAGCTTAACGAATAACAAGAGTGATATCCATTGCAGTAAAAGTGTTAATACTTTTAATCATACTATTCTTTATTGACAGTAAAAATACTGTATAATAGTATCTGTAATACATTTTGTTGTACTTTGTTACAAATAAAAGTTTCCACTCACTACCATCAGAAGAGAGAGTCAGGCGAACTGGATTGAGCCACGAAAGTTTGTTTTTGTTTTCCTGATGAGTATTGCAGTATATAATACTCACCAACTTAAAAATTCACTTAAGAAAAAGAAAAATACGCGAGAAGCTGGTCAGTACGGACATTCCACGGTTGTACACTACCACGCTATTAAAGAAGGTGTCCAAGCAGCCAAAAGGAGTTAATCAATACATCATTCCACGTTTCTACAGAAAGTGCCAAGCCGCTTTATTAGGGGACACTGAGCTAGTTTCAGTATTCGCTTTATTATCTATAAAAAACATATTTTTGAGAAAATTATTGAGTTATATTAATGATAATTAAAAAAATAACTCAGAATACTTTTATTGCCATTTTTTGTGTCCTTATGATTGTTCCAATTTTAAGTGTTTGAACTTTCCAAATTATAAATGTGAGACTCCCTCCTGGTAAAGGTTCTGGGCTGAAACGCTGATCACGTATTTTTCTTCACCTTATAACTTTTTCAACTACTTTTGGTATACCCAGATTATGCTCCGTGCATGCTCATGGTTATTCGTATCCTTTTTTTCAGCATATGCTTCACTCTCTACGCTAGAAGTAGAATAATCTATAGACTTGAATACTTAGAATTATTTGTAGTTCTACCAAGATTGTTTGATAAGTGATTTGAGTACTTCATTAATAATTTCGAGGAGTTGATATATTGTAAAACTTGACTAATTTCAAGGAGTTGATATATTGTAAAACTTGAATAATTTCAAGAGTTGATATATTGTAAAACTTGAATAATTTCAAGGAGTTGATATATTGTAAAACTTGAATAATTTCAAGGAGTTGATAAGTTGTAAAACTGGAATTCGAGAAATGATTTTTGCAAACAACTATTTTTCCTTAGTGAGGCTTCATACATTTGTCATATTCGCCCTACAATCTTAATGAATCTACCTTAAAGATGCAGTTATTTCGTACATACAAAGGTGCTGTATTCGTATTGACAATATTGAAATAAAACATGTTATACTTTTCAATACACATACATACACCGTTCATACGTCTTCTTCAAGAATTAATTAAAGTGTTCACATTATATTCGTACTGCAAAAATATTATCGATAAATCTTTATTAGTGGGTTTTAATGATAAACTTTATATTTGTAAATATAGAAGACCCGTCTACTTCTCGTCATGATAATATTACTTAAGTCATTCCCTTTATATATAAAGATAAGTAGTATCTACGAATATTTTACTGAAGTTAATCCAAGTGGTTTCCAAATACAGAAGTAACGCGGACGTATTCTCTACTCTGCGGTGGGCAAAGATTGTTTGTTTGTTTATTTTTAATTATGCACAAAGCTACACAAGGGCTGTCTGTGCTCTGCCCACCACAGGTATCGAACCCCGGTTTCTAGCGTTGTAAATCCGCAGACATACCGCTGTGCCACTGGGGGCGTGGGCAAAGATATCGGATACACTGTAAATATATTTTTTTGGACTTCAAAGCTACGGTACTTAATAAATGTTCTGAGAATTACATGTGAAATAAAACGTTTCAAAATGAATTTAGAAAACACTTTTGATATTAAACTAATAATATCAAGTCCAATCTTTTTCTGTGACGTTTTCTAAACATTTGAAACGTAGACGACCACACTATTCATTCTACTAAATCCAGGTTGAAAAATACTAACTTATACTCATTTCTATTTTGTTTAAGTAGTTTTATTTATTGCACTATTACAGATAAAAGTATTCAATTTTGTTTCTAAATGAGCATCATAGAACCAAAACGTACTTTCAAGATTTGAATTTTAATATGAAATAGGAAAGAAGTTTTCTATATTTATCTGTTTTAGTTAACTCCAGATTAATATTTGCTGTTAAAAGCATATTTTAAGTAACTATTTTGTCGAGATCCAATTTTAACACATTCTACATAATTAAATCTCGAACGTAATCACTTTAATTGGCGATATTATTAAACAAAATATCAATTAACCTTAATTGGTGATTTCCAGTACCTGGAATAAACTTCTTAAATATATTAAAACAAGACGTGCATGAAATTTAAAAAACCTAATACATTACCCTTTCATCTCTTGAATAAAACAACTGCAGTAATATGTGAACTAACAAACTGTAGTTATTTATGAATATTTATATCTATAACAGAAAATAAATAAATCTTTATTTATATGTAATTAGGCGAAATACATTCTTCAGTTGATAAATATATATCTTAAGGGAATCGGTGATTCATTTCCCATATATAATTGGTTAAATGTTTTGTTCGTTTCTTTATTAAAAGCAAAGCTACACAATCGTTTATCTGTGCTATACCCGCCGCGTGTATCAAAACCTGATTTTTAGTGTTATAAGCCTTCAGATTTATCGCTGAGCCATCATGAGTTTTGGTTAACTGAATCAAATTCTAAGAGAAACAAGAGGGAAAAAATCCACCGGAGTTTAACTAGTGAGTGATTTGAAACAAACTAACCATTTATCCCAGCAAACTCTTAAATTAAGATTAAGCACCTAATGAAATAAAAATTATTCCTTCAAGATTATATATTCTATATAAAGTTAAAATTCATTATTCAAATAATTAAGTATAACATAATCATTAGATATAGAATTAGGCTTTACCCTTCAACATAATTTGGCTTATATGATATTTAACACAGATTGAACAACCCTAAAATCATGCTATTTCTTGATCATTATATTTTTATCACTTTATTTCAAATATTTTAGTATAATTATTTAATTTTTTCGCTTAATTCTTTGTTTGTTTGTAGTTAAGCACAAAGCTACACAAAGAGCTATCTTGTGCTCTGCCACCACGGGTATCGAAACCCGATTTCTAGCGTTGTAAATCCGCAGACATACCGCTGTGCCACTAGGGGCTTTTCGATTAATATCTCCTTTAATGATTTTCCATATTTTCTCCTTACACTTCAAAATGTCTCCAGGTTTATTCAATCAGATAGTTAAAAGCTACAGTTGCATTATTGCCGCGTATATTAATACTTTAGGAGCTATAGTTTGTTCGTATGTTTATTTCAAATTTTGCGCAAAGCTACACAAAAGTTACTTTTCTCATAGCCGTCCAAACTTTATCAAGTAGCCAATAGCATCTATCGTAAACACTTATCTTATCGGATAGTGAAACTTGCCTGTTAGATTGTCTTACCAGCTTACATTAAGTCCATCATCTCTCGTTTTAAGATATACATTATACTATCATCCCTGAGGAGTTTCTATGAACCTAGTTTTATGAAAAGTAACCTTTTTGAAATTCGTAAGTGAAATCGTGTATATTTATTTATCATGATCGAAAACTTTCTATATTAATGTCTAATTATAAATCATATTAGTTTCAATAAATAATATTTTATATTATAATTTTTTCATTAATTCGATGCATCTGACGTACAATATACAACAACCACCTTAAGGAAAGTAATAAATCGAATATACTTTACATTGTATGGTTTTATATTCTTTTCTAACATATCTACACACCCTTGATAAAAAAGCATTAGTCTGTACAACAAGCTCCCTGATGGTTCAGCGATAAGTCTGAGTAAGGACTTATACTCTAAAAAATCGGGTTTCGATACTCACCAGATAACCCATTGTGTGGCTTTGCGCTTAGCAACAAACAAGTAAAAGGCTATGCTACTTAACGAATGCAACTGTTTTCCTTTGAAACCTATATGCCAAAACAATTCTTCGATATCTTAGATTTATATATTTGTCGAAGTTTAAGTAGAAGAATATATAAATTTAAAATAACTAAAAGAGTAAAATATAGTGATTCAGCTTTTAAGAAAATGGTGTTAAAAAGAGCTTACCAATCGACATGATAAGATTCAGACGCGATGCTACATTCTAATACAATGGTTTCGTTGATTTCTAGGAGAACACTTGGGAGACCAAATTTGTTTTCAGTTGACTCTTCCTTTTCTGTTGTGTCATCTGTGTCAAAATAATTTTAATCTTTAACAAAAAGAAAAAGTTTTACCTATAAAAGTAATACTATATATCTATCATCACAGAGAGATAGATAAATAATAAAAAATAACCCATACACTTTGTTATGATAGTTAGGCACCTTGTCTATGCAACAGCCCAGGAATTAAAATTAATTTTGTAGTAATGTATATAGAGCATGCCTTGACTTTGAATATAGACATCAAAATATTAGCATTACAGTGGAAATTTTGTACATAGTCAACAATGTATTGGTCAATCTTGTGTGTTTAAATAAAGCAGTTTTTTTGTGCATTATATGGTAATTTTAACAATATTGTTCTTAAGGTTCTTGAAGTACTTTGTGGAATGTTTTAATAAATCAGGCATGTATAATTATTAATAATTACACTATTTTACCTGAAGAAATAACGAAGATTGAGAATATTTTGAAATTAATGAATTCAGTAATAGTTTTGTTGATAACATAATTTGTGTCACTTTGACCAAATATGTCAATCCCTCAGATTTTGCAGTTTGCTGTTTTTAAGAACGTAATTACAGGTTTACTTGTTTTTCTTGTGCTTTGGATAAGCAGTACATAAGGAACCTTAAAGAGTTTTTCAGTGCTAAGTTGAAGCCAGCCTTAAATGCACAAAGCTAAGCCTTTCTGATTCAATTCAAACTGTGAGCTTGTTCCTATTTAATAACTAGTGAATTACTTATTTGAAATCTCTAAAATTCAATACTAAATCCTTACAAAAATTTGAGTGCTAATAATGTTTAAATAATTAATATAAATATATAACAATTTACCTTTCACGACACTGTTCTTGTACTTAACAACTGGATATTTTATCAAACATTTAGAAAGTACAATAGTGATCTTGTAAGATATTTTTCCCTGAAACGTTTTTGCAGCGATGTAAACAGTTGAGTCGAAAAGCAGATTAGTTATATCACAAGGTAATTTCGTTTACTTAGATTTCAAATGAAATTATTATCCAAATATTTAAATTTGTTTCCATGCGCATAATAATTATCTCGTTACACTTTCATTGTTTAAGCCCAGAATCATTTGCACAAATACCTTGTGATATAGAGAAAAATGTATGCATTGTATTTACGTTTTTGTTAATATTCTTTTATAGTGACCATTTAAATAATAATGATTTAAACACAATCTCGACTAAACACAATATATTTGCCATAAGTATTCGTAATAATTAAATATTTCTTCTATTATGTTGTCTTCAATTTCTATTTTGTAGAGTGTATATATATATATATTTAATTGTATCATATGTGTTTTACAAAAGGAGATGGTGTTTCTATAGGCGGATGGTGTTAGTATACTTTCATAGAACTGCATACAGATTTCGACTCGTCTCACCATATGTTTATAGTTATTACATATTTATTACATAAATATTACATATTTAATTGCAGACGTTTTACAAAGGCAAATAATGTTTCTATAAATGGATAGTTTAATAACATGATGATCTCACTGTAAGGTGTAATGTGTCTCAAAACATTATTACGTCATTAATATTGTAGTTTTCACTTCTAGATTTAATTATGTGTTCTAAAAGGTTACAAGTAAAACCATTATTGTAACGAGACAACTATTATAGCATATTGTATCTAATCATAAACACTTTAGGTGTGAAAGAAAGGTGCAGTCGAGAAAGGATTGAGCATGCAACTTAAATTAATAAAATCAAAATTTGGCGGCCAAACTGGTAGCTACACTTACCCACCATCATGTCCCAAGTTGAACAAAAAACGCAGCCTGTCTAACTAATAAATGAATATTTGCTGTAATATTCTTATCAATGCTATAAGTGTAGCTATCAGTTTGGCCTCCAATTTTGATTTCATTAATTTAAGTCTCACGCTCAATCCTTTTTTGGCTGCACCTTTTTTTTTTTTCACACCTAAGGTGTTTTTAATTAGATACCATGACTTTTTGTCAATACACAGCAACCAGATTCTTTAAAATACATGGTGGTAGTATTTCCCTCTAAAATAGTGTTAATAGCTAGTAATGTCATGGAATCTAGATTAACAGTTTCTTATGATCATCCGCATGCACTCGGTACAGTCGTATCAAGCATCACCATTTATGCTAATTGCTTAAGCTAGTATCACGTAACGCTAAAAGCTCTATAATTAGGAGAACTGCATAAAATTGAGCAAATTTCTGCTGAAAACTTGAGCTTGAAATTGCTAATCTAGTTTGCTTGGCCTAACCAATACTTATGTATCTGCACGTCCTTACACCCTATAGTTTTGCTACTCCAAATCAGCCGTCTTTAACCCAAGTGATGAAAAACTAAAAACAGTCCACTTTTACTCTTAGGTGAAGCTGTGGTAAAAATTTCAAATAGATATTTCACTTGACTTTTTGTGTATATTTTTACAATTATCTGTCCTGAAAGGATTTTATCATACTTAATGTTTCTTTCTTATAAATATTGAACGAGACAGTTACATTATTATTATTCTACAGTTGATTGTGATTTTTATGATTTACGTTTGACTTAGTACACATTTAACATACTGTAGTATACTTTTCACTACTATATTTAATTTGCATAACATATTTTTTTAATTAAACTGTACTGTAAAATCACAAAATTTTACGAATTTTAATTGTATAGTATGTTTTGTAGTTCATGTGAATGTTCTTTCGAAAATCATAAAAATGGTAAGTGTTGTTATTTTAAGTAGTTTCTATAAGAATAAAGTGATTGATTAAACAGTAAGTCATTCATTTATCATACTTAGTTGTAGTACAACGATTTATTATCGTTTATTAATCATTTGTTAAAATTAAAGATACAAATTATAACACAGCTACTTATATAGAGGGTTAGCATAACAATATATTTTAAGCCAAACATTATAATTAGCGAAACATGTGTTTAATATACATATACTTATAAAGTGAAACAGTAAGCTTATATGTTAAATTATCAGGTCCGTAGGAAGCTGTAAGGCCAGTCAGGCATGGCCTGACCACCTTTTCATGGCATGTATAATTACAATTTATATACCAAGACTTGCTTTTTTAATTCAGTACATTAAATTGTGTGTATGCAGTATTTGTAGTTAAAATGGCTCAAGATTCGACCTCATAGCATTAAATTTTCAAGACGTTTGTGTGAGGTATGCCCTCAGACCCCCTAGAAATTGCAATATGGCAATGGCCTGATAACTCAAAAATCCCTTCCTATGACAATGATTATTGTAAATTATTTAGAGCATGGCCAGGTGGTTAGGGCGCTCGACTCGCAATCTGAGGGTCGCGGGTTCGAATCTTCGTCCCATCAAACATGCTCGCCCTTTCAGTCGTGGGGCGTTATATGTGACGGTAAATCCCACTACTCGTTGGTAAAAGAGTAGTCCAAGAATTGGTGGTGGGTGGTGATAACTAGCCGCCTTCCCTCTAGTCTTACACTGCTAAATTAGGGACGGTTAGCGCAGATAGCCCTCGTGTGGCTTTGCGCGCAATTCAAAACAAACAAACAAAATATTATTTAGAGATTTAAATAATTACCGTCACATTGAACATGCTCGCGCTTTCAGCCGTGGGGGGCGTTATAATGTGACGGTCAATCCCACTATTCGTTGGTAAAAGAGTAGTCCAAGAATTGGTGGTGGGTGGTGATAACTAGCCGCCTTCCCTCTAGTCTTACACTGCTAAATTAGGGACGGTTAGCGCAGATAGCCCTCGTGTAGCTTTGCGTGAAATTCATAACAAACCAAACCAAACTAATAACAATTAAATAATTATGTTATCATAAAATATCCATAATTTTCAAGATACAGTATGTTAAGTGTGTACTAAATCAAAACTTGAATCATAAAAAGCGCAATCAGCTCTGGTATGACATTGTAACTGTCTCGTTCAATATTTATAAAAACGAAACATTAGGTATGAAAAAATGCTTTTAGTACAGATAATTATAAAAGTATATAAAGTAAATTATCTGTTATATTATAATAGTTAACTCATTGAAATAATAGATAAATTAAGATAGTACATGTGATAAAACTCTAGTGCCATTTCCTGAAACTATGACTCCTAGCAATGCGTCCTCTTAGATGTCAATACGTTTATCAGTGATTTAAAAACCTGTTAAAGATAAACAAATTAATGGAAAATGTAATGTTTAATGGTGATATTAACAACAATACAAGGCACAGAGAAATAAAAATGCAATGATTATGTAAACCTACTAACGCCGCATGGTTTTTTTATGTATATAAGAAAAATGGTTTGTTTGTTTTGAATTTCGCGCAAAGCTACACGAGGGCTATCTGCGCTAGCCGTCC
>NW_013665906.1:618088-619232 GCF_000517525.1 Limulus polyphemus
TACAATCTATATATGAACAGGTTATAAGCCATACACCTTAAAAAAGCAACAATAGATGAACAGGTTATAAGCCATACACTATGATGTTTGTTGTTAAACACAAAACTACACAATGAGTCATCTGTACTTGCCCGTACAGATATAGAAACCAGGTTTTTTTTAGTATTATAAGCCTTCAGACTTACCGCTGAGCCACTGGGGGTCAGACTATGATGTTTAATTTTTTTTAATTGTTTCGGTAAACTTTCCCTTCGTTTGAGAATTGTGAAAGTATTTGTGTATTAAATTATATCTGTTTGAAAGCTACAGAAGTTTTCTTCAATGAGAAAACATCAGATAACTTGAGATAATACAAGAATATACAGTTTATAGATGGGTTCAATGGGTAATAAAGAAAACTTTATAACAAGTTCAACACAGTAACAAGTATACAATGTTTAGAGAAGGTTTTGTCATCATCAGGTACAAGTAGTTTACCTAGACACAGGAATATAAATATATATATATATATATATATATATATATACTGTATGAAACAAAGTCACGTGACCGGAGAATGTTTATTTCTTTGAAAATACAGTGTTTTTAATACATATACTATATTCTTTGGATCACCGTCCTTCTAAACAAGAGGGTTTTTTGTTAGTTTCAGTGAATTTGGTTTCCAACTTACTTCCAACGAATAAACAGTTTATTCCGTCTGGATTAGTGTTGTCCTGTTTTGTTCACCATCATTAATATGCAAATATACTAGATTAACATAAAGTTAATATATGTAATCCCGAAAGGACTGCTTAGGCTAAGTTACATGCAAAATATCCAAACCCTATAAAAACAAATCGTATTAGCAAAAGGCAATGCAGTATATCCAAATGAAAACGAATTTTAATATATTATCGAAAGCTTTAAATCATATTGAATTGCTATTTTCTATGTAGCGTTGTAAAGGATTGTTTTAATTCTTAAGTTGTATTATAACTATATTGTTGAAATAATTTACTAAAAAACATGTTCCAAGTTTTGGAATTGAGGTGAAAATAAGGTTCATTATGACGTCAAAGTCCAGATTTGTAATCATAAACTTCGTTACGTATACATCAGTCGAACAAATAATTCAACTATAATTATAGTACTGATCATATGA
>NW_013665906.1:620233-623034 GCF_000517525.1 Limulus polyphemus
AAAAAAAAAAAAAAAAAAGATATGCTAAATTCTCAGGCGGACCCAATATAAGATACCAGGCTCTGTTGTGGCAGAGTATGAAAGTAATACCTCCTCTGGTGGATTCGTAAGGTACTATTACACCTGTGGCGGACCTAATATAGACTCAGTAGTTCACAGTTACCACCATCAGGTCTAATATCTACAGTGTTAGCTTAGAATATATTCAGCTACAAACGGTTTGTAGCTGAATATATCCTAAGCTAACACTGTAGATATTAGCCCTGATAATGATGGTAACAGTGTTACCGAAACTAGCCAGCTGTACGTAATAACAAATATTTTACCTTTCATTGTGCCAAAAAATGTCGTTTTTTTGTGTTTTTTTTACTCTTAATATAGTAGCATAATGTGCCTAAAAAGAAATTATAATACACTATACATTGTGAAGTTATTGGTACATTCGAGATCTTTCCGTGTTTCTTAATAACAGCCACAAAGATATTTTCTATTATGATTTAGATTATACATTTTTCGATTCTGCGTAGTACGTATTTTAAATTAGAGAATATAATTCATGATCGCGTCTAATTGAAAATGGGAAATGACCTGTCTAATAATTCAGCAAATAAGCGTACGCTGTACGCCTCAGTTATGTGTGGTATTCAGATACCACATATTTCACTCTTCTATATTAAATCATATAAAACTTTACACTTTTTCAGAGTTCTAATTCATAACGCAGTAAATCAAGTCCAGTACCAGTACTATTCGACACCAGATGATATTTATTTTTATCGAGATTCGGTCAAAAGAACTATCTACTATTTCATGGAACAGTTGTAATTTATCCTACATTCAATTGTGGATGTGGAACTACTTTACGGCTGTTACATGGAGAACAGTTGCTAGTGATACAGTTTTGTGATTTGCCAATTACATAAAGAAAGTGGGTCGTAAGAACAGTTTGACATTTTCAAGGAGATTCATCTGAAAGAGGCAGGAGTAGTTTAGTTATGTCCAATCTTCTCACCATGTTTCGTCTCTCTCAATTTACTTTTATCAAATCGCTGCACTTGTCGTTCCAAGTTGAAAATTCACAAACCTATCATTGTTGCAAAGATGAAGTAACCGAGCTACCTCCAACTCGAACTTTAGAATACCACACAAGGATACATTACCTTGTTTTGATTGTTTAAATTTACGTAAATGAATTACATACTAATAAGATGTTATTGTAATGTATTCAAGGTGAAGAACAAACGACTAATAACTCAAAGAATGTATTCTATAGAAAGTATAACAAGCTCTTACGAAAGTGAAGCAATCAAACTATACATACGGAAAAACATCCTACTTAAAACATGGAGAAGAATATGGGACAAGAGGGGATTAAAAAAATACAATAAAAGGGGTATAATTTATGTTCTTGACATTTAAGGAAGAAACCAAATTACCTAAATGTTTTAATCATCAATTTTAGCAATGAGAAATATTTATAAACTGAAAATGTTAAACATATCAATATATACGCAGTGTATCTTTTCCGAAATCCTTTTCCTTGTTTTGTAAATTATAACTAACGTTATATTCACCTTAAGTTATATTAATTTAATATATCTAATATTATTAACTAGTACGAGTGATAAAACTTTTAAAATGTTGCTTTTATTCATATATATTTATTTTTACAATTGATTTATTTATCTCTTCAATAGGCTTCAACGATGAAATTTTGAGACAAAAATGTAATATTATTGAATAATACAATCAAACCTGTCCATTTTTACACACCTATAAATACTCGGGTTTATATGATACAAGCTGAGGTTATTAACATTAAAAAAAATGTGTGGGTGGATGCTATGATAAATAACACAAAAATCCTGAATTTTACACAATTTATTTATAACATAACAAATTGTTACAATATTCATTGTTACCTCATCAAAAGTTTTCTATAAGCTTTAAAAACTCAATATGTATATGCTTAAAACTTGGTAAACAGTGTGCAATGGTCAGGGTAACGTTATAGGTAATAATGGCTGGAGACGGCTTTTTGCTGTTATATTAAAGTTTTTCTTCATTACCCATTCAAGCCGTCTCCAGCCATTATTGATGACAAAACCTTGTCGAAACGTTGTACACATGATACCTGATGGTACCTGATAAGATCGAACTAGATGACTGCATTAATTCTGAGCTGGTTAAGAAAAAATTGGGAAGTTTAAAAAACGATAAGGCTACTGGACCAAATAATATTTCCCCAAGAGTTTTGAAGAAGGTTAAAGATTGGACATGTGAGCCACTTGCTACTACTTTTTGTCAGTCCTTGAATAGTGGGCAGGTACCAAAGGATTGAAAGTTAGCTAATGGAAGTTAGCTCTCTTCAAGGGAGGGGATAAAAATTGTCCCAGTAATTATAAACCCATTAGTCTTACATCAGTCATGGGAAAAGTTTTGAAAAGTCTGTTAAAAGATGCTTTACAAAGTCATTTAACAAAAATTTAGAATTTTATTGGATAGTCAACATGGTTTCACTAAGGGAAAATCTAGCATTACAAATCTTTTAACATTCTTTGAAAACGTTACTGCATATATAGATGAGGGTAAGGGTGTATCTGGATTTTCAGATGGTATTTGACAAGGTGACACATAAAAGGCTTGTAAAAAATTAGCAAATTGGATAGAAGAGTGGCTAGATGGAAGAAAGCAAAGGGTCATTACAAATGGAGTTCAGTCAAACTGGATAAATGTCACAAGTGGGTACCTCAGGGCTCAGTCTTGGGACCTTTCCTTTTTATTCCATCAATGACATAGAT
>NW_013665906.1:624005-648481 GCF_000517525.1 Limulus polyphemus
AGTCTCAAAGTGGGTTCCTCGTCATCGAACGTTATAGGTAGACGTAGTGGCGGTAGTAGTGCATTCTGTTACCCGCTTTCAACACCCAGCTCTTAATGTCCTTACACAGTGTTTCACGTGATTAATTAATAGACGGTAGTTCACTGTACAAATGTCTTACAGGCCTAAGTTGAAAGGTCACGAGTAAAAGTAGGAAATTAGTATAACTCAGAAAACGGCTCTTCATATCAGCCTTATGGTACCCCTCAGGGTAGAAATTTCAGCTGATCTTATGTAGTATTGCAATAGTGACGGCGATGTTTTTCATTTATTGCATTCCTCCATAGAGAGTGCTAGCACACTCTGTGAGATATACAAGACACTTGTGCCTCCCCCCACTCTGTGTATGTTGCATTATAGAAAATTGAATAGTTTTTTCTGTGTAAGGGCGTGGTTCCATCTATGCATGTAGTAAACGTTAACTTACGTCAAAGATAATAAATCCTTAATAACAACAATAATGGGGAAGGGGTTTAAGTCCAATATTAACATGCGCGTTGTTCCAAACTATCATCTCACAAAGTTTGGTTGAGACTGGCCTAGCGACCTAGGAGTAGTTAGATAATGGACAGACAAACATATCTTTGTGCTTTATGTATATATAGATAGAAAGAGAGAGATTTATTCTATGGCTGGGTGGAAACACCAACAATTTCCTAAATGTTCTAATTTTGGTTAGCAAAGCTATAGAGAGAATGTGAAACGTGAACATTATTTTGTATAGATTAACTTCTCCAGGAAGGTTCTTTTTGAATTTAAAACAATAAAACGTGTTGGTAAAGTTCTGTTCGATTGTTGTAATTTCATTGAAAAACGTTCTGCCATCGGGTATCTATGTTCTTTACTTTTAAATTCAAAATTATGATTTGATTTGCTTTGTATTTTTGCTCACTCACGTCAGTTTCTTTGTTGACTTATTTGAAATATTATACCAGTTAGAACCAATCATAACCTCGATCATCCTATACTGTCCAAACAGGAAAGTCAAAAGTTTTGCAACAACCCCCAAAAACCTCTTGAATCCTCGCTTTAATTTCTACTATGCAAGTTGCTAGAGATGGAGTTATGCATTTTCATGACATGGACTCAATTCATTAGTATATATGAATGCTTTCATTACATCCTGTAAACATATGAGCATCCTCATGGATCAAGTGTACAGAGGGTTGAGGGTTGTGATAAAAGTATGCAGTAATCCAATACACTATTATGAAATGACTTCTAATTTTCTGGTCTGGCAGTTTATTTTTCATTTTAAATTAGTTTGAATAGTAAGAAAGTCCAACCTATGCCCAAAAGATGCCACCCAGTGGGAAATCATTTGACTTGTGAAGTTACAATTGTGTAAAGAATCAAGTTAGTTCATACTGAGTCCATTGGATGTGTTTAAATACTCATTAGTCCACTACAGGGAATATTATTTCATACTGGGTCCAAAAGAGGGTAGATAGTTACTTCTATGTCCTCCCTTAAGATGTAATAGATCTTTTAGAGATCCTCTAGAATGGGTGATAGTATAACAAGTTGTTTATATCTTGTTCACCGCTCATTATGATTACCATATGACTTTATAGTGATAATAAAACTTTTTGTCTTTAATTGTATCTTATTTTGCTCTAGGTGATAATTAATTTTTTATTAGAAATGAAACGTTTTTGAGGTAAATTTTCTAAACATATTAATTAATCTAACTAACTAGCAAGAGTGTCATGTTATGCTTTGTCAAAAGAACTATATGATTGGATAATGTGCATTCTATTTACACAAAATAGTATGTTTTCAGTAAACAAAATCCAATCATAAATGTAACACTTTCAAAATAGAATTTATTAACATATTAATCAAACTAACCAAAGAGTAAGAGCGAGAAACATCTCGAATTTTATGCTTTGTCAAAAGGCACTATATGATTGAATAACATGTATTCTATACACACAAAATCATAAGATTTTCAATAGAAAAATCCAACCACAAATGTAATATTTTAAACATATTTTCCTATCATATAAATCAAATTAACTAAGTAAAAAGTATGCAATACTTATCATTTGTTTTCTCAAAGGTAGCAAATGTTTGATGTCTTATCCTCTACCTTTACAAAATGCTATGCTTTTTGATTTCTTTACAAATACAAAGACAAAGCTCTGCCTCTTTACTAGGTAAATAGACATTTGGTTAGTTTAAGTTTAATCCCTCAAGGCATAAATAGTCCATAAGGCATATTCAAAAATTTCAAAACTTTGTGATTTTCCAATAGAACCTTTCCATGTAAAATAACTAAACAGCTTCCAGTGTTTGTACTTTTCAGGATTTGTGGCTCTCAATGATTTTTCATTCCAGAAGTTTGGATTTTCTATGAATTTAAATATGTTTCCAAATCCCTGTCAGGATTTCATCTTTTGTCATTAAATTAGTACAAAAAACAACATAAACCATTTAGAAAGATGTGACAGGAATTCAAAATAGAACATCTTATACTTGTAATTTACCAAGAAACGAAATTTACATCCATAGTAAGAATATACCTGTTACAATGAAGCAATTGGACTAATAAGCATTTTTATGCAATTTCTTCGGTAATTTAGAAAACATTAAGAAGAATCCGTATAATAAAAGTTTCTGGGTGTGGCATGCATATATGAAGAAATTGCGTGGGAGATATCGCCTACATTGCATGAACTAGACAAAGTACAGTAAACTACCATTGAGAATCGAGAGTTATAAAAAAAACGATGCCCAGTACATCCGAAAAGACGCTTAGAAAATAACTCAGTAAGAGATAGCCACGAGTTTGACAATGACAAACTGATGACACTACTTTGTTAGTGCAGAATATGCTACAGAAAAGTTTATATTAAAATCAATAATTGGCACTTTGATGCAGGATTGATACCACAGAACTGTGTAGTAGCAACCAATCTGCAAGGAATTTTTGTTTTTGTTCTTGGAAAGTCTGATGAGTTGTAGAATTTAACTAATGAACTACTTGCAGGATACTGAGGAAATATCATTTAAAAATTCATGTTGGGAGCTATAAATCAGTTCTCCCCATGGTGAAAAGAGTTCCCCAGGACCAGTTAGCAGTTGCCATCTACTGGCTGAAAGTTCTCCAAATCAAGATGCTGAAGACTTCCTCCTTACAATGAGGCCAGAACGCCTCCTCAACTTTGATGTAAGTTAAAATTACTATTTCTCTCGATTAATCAATGTAATTAAGGAACTAAAACAAAATGTATAAAGGAACTAATAACTTTAAGTATGTCTGAGTATAATCCACATAGTGTATTAACTCTCTCAACATGGGCTCGGTCAATTTGACTGACCACATGACCTTTTTGTACTCGTTTAAAGTATTTATAGATTTAGTACTTCTAACTTTCAATATAGTGTGTATATCTTCACAAAATGTGGCAGTTTATCAGTTAATATTATAAGTCTTTCCCATTCAAATAATCATATTTTTAGCAAAGTATCTTTTATTAAAATAAAATAAAGATTTGTCCATGAATATATTGAGTATTTGTTTTGAATAGTCCGTATGTAAATACTTTACCTCATCTCAAAAATTTCAAATTTTTTTGTGTAATCCCTAAAACCTCCTAAATGCATTTCAAAGTTTTTTTTTCAGTAAAACTTTATAATTTATCTGGTATTTTCTCTACCCTATCTCAAAACGCTATCGGTCAGTTCGACCGACCTCGTAACCACCAAAAAAATTTAAATAAACGTAAATTACAGTTTTTTCTAGAATGACTTCAAATTGCAACATCAAACTACATTTGTTTATCCTAAGTAGCTATAATTTCGTAACAGTATACATCTATTTATAATTAAATTTTATTGCTTCATTGCTCTTTTTATTGCCCTTTTAATCGTGTCTAACTACTATCTGAATTATTATAAGTTGTAAATCACTCAGAGAACGTGCGGGTTACATTATGCTATTGAATTACATTACCCACTAGCTAGTACCAGCTGTTCGCATGCCTGCCTCGTGAACAATTTCAATTATATTATTATTATTACTTATTTTACCTGATCCAGTCTTAAATAACTTAAAAAGATTCGTATTTTTAGATTTTAGTTACTTTTATAAATAAAGAATAAATATGAAAAACAAGAAATAAAGTACTCACCAAATCTTTTTTTTCCTTGCTCTCAATGGTCGATGACAATTAAGCCTAATATTTTATGCTAATACTAGTAATATACTTAAAAAAAATTAATCTAATTAACTAATGCACCAAAAAAAATAGAATAATAGCACGCAAAAACTAGTAAAATTTCCCTTACCTCTCAAAATTTTTCTCGCTTTCTAACTATGCGACAAATGCCATTACAAATTCATCCAAGCTAGTTGTTAACATTTCCACAGGAAAGAATCTTCTACTTTGAACGAAATTATCACTTATCTGTTTAGAACACAATGTTATACAAGATATCATTTGAGAGATGAAAACCTTGACTTTCTCTTGGTTATAGATAGTACATAATAATCATAAGAAAGAACTATCAACGAATTGTGAAAAAGAGGATATGACAGGTGGGTGTGGCAGGAGGGGTCTGATTTTCTATTCGATAGTTCTGTAACCAAACAAAATTTAAGACCATAAAAATTATGGTTTGTCTGAGCAATAACGATTTTATAGAGAGTAATTTACGTTTTAATTTCGTACTTTTTCAAGGGGTGGTGGATAAAATAGGGATGAGGACATGCACTTGTGAAAAATCAGGATTTTTTTTTAATATTGCCTTGTAGAATTAACAATTTAAAACTTGTATACTAATAAAATATGGATCATTAGCTAAGCCTTTATCTTATTCTAATTGGTATAACATAAATAAAAAGTAGTTTAATAAACTTTTGAATGTAAGACACTAAAACATTGTGCCGTGCATAGTAAAGGATACCTGGGGTGATAGGGTTAATCGAGAATTCGTTAAAGTACTTTGATGAAAGTTGGCAAAGAATTAATTGATGAAATATAGAATTATTTGGAGCTAAAGAGTTGTATGTTATTAGAAAATAAATTATTAAAATTTGATGTGTTTTGTGAAATCTCAGTCTCCGAGTCATACTTTAGTCTAACCGTAAATTTCCTCGAGTTAGTGACTTGTGCAGTCCATTCGCAACTGCATACCTCAAATTAATATAAATTTGATTTGACTGCTGGTAAAGTCAAAGCTCCAATGACTAGCCTAAATGCCTGCCCGTCACAACAGTATTTGTTTTAACATTAAATAATTCTAGAATGTTTCAAACTTGTTTAATGCAGAGTCATATGAATATATTGTTAAAAATTTATTTTTATATGACGCTCGTAATTGGGTTAAAGATCGAGAAGTTTGAGGTAACAAAAATTAAAGCCTAAAATTAACTTCATAAAGGTTATACTAGAACTTTCGAGTTATGTGGCACTAGATGTAACTTTGCAATTTAAGTTACATAGTTCGCAACTTAAGCTAAATTGTGCGGAAAATTTATATATATATTGCATATTTCGTGTTCTTTTCACGTCTGTTACCTAGAAAAATTATAAATCATCTTGTCAGTTTATAAATGCCACTGTTATTTGTAAATTGTCAAGTTCGCTTAGGAATATACTTGTTGATTCGCAAGATTTAGACAGCAGTTTATAATATTTTCTTATTTTTATTAAATTGCCTGTTGATTTATTAAACCCACATGTCGATTTAAGAAATGTGCACAACAATTTACAAATTTACACTTCATTTTATTAAACAACACGTAAATGTTGTTTTATAAATTGTCAAATTGATTTAATAAAAAGAAAGAAAGGTTATAAATAGTCATGCACATTTGAGAACCAACAAATATATCTCTCAGCCACCTTGTCAGTTTGGAAATAGTAGTGACCTTTATTAACTTAGTATGCAGTTTATAAATTGTACATAGAATTGAGCTTAAATTACAAACAGTTTAAGTTCAATTGAAAAGTTATCTTGGCACTCATATCCTCGAGTAGCTGTGAGAAGTAGTTTTAGGCGCATTGTTATTCAAAGTAAGACAGTACTCATAACAGTTCATTATAGTACAGAGAAGGTGCAGTGTTATTCAGAGTAAAACGGTACTCATAACAGTTGATTATAGTGCAGAGAATGTGCATTGTTATTCAAAGTAAGACGGTACTCATAACAGTTGACTATAGTGCAGGGAATGTGCACTGTTATTCAAAGTAAGACGGTACTCATAACAGTTGATTATAGTGCAGAGAATGTGCATTGTTATTCAAAGTAAGACGGTACTCATAACAGCTAATTATAGTGTAGAGAAGGTGTATTGTTATTCAAAGTAAGATGGTACTCATAGTAGTTCAGTCGTAGAAGTATAGGGCAGAGAATTTAGAAAATTTTGTTTAAATGTATATAAAGTTTCTTGTAACTACAGGTTATTTAGAATATCTGTTTGTGTATTGTGAATTGTGGTCCTATAGATAAAGATTTACTGTTGATAGTTGTTTAACCTTCATTTATATACAAACCTAAGTAAATACACACAAAAACTTTTATTGTTCATTTAAAGCTCCTTTGTAACAAAAACCAGTGGAAGGTTAAACTGATGAATTGATAAAAATATTTATAATAAAATTCAAAAAACAAGTAATAAAATAAAACGCAATTTGAAATTGAATTTTTCCTGCAAAATGGGTATGTATAATATTTGCCAAAATTGTTCTCAGGTGGATTATGATGACTCCGAAGTTTCATTTTTTAATATAGCTGCAAAACAAACAAAAAACAAATGGTTAAAAGTGTACTCATTATAATAAAAAAAATCTGATGGCAGATTTTTGCGCTTTCTGTAATACTGTTGTTGTATTTGGATGCATACATGATGTTAGTAAACACGCATATATGGTTAAATATTACACAAGCAAATGTGTTTGAGATAAGTAAAAAGAAACATCTAGGATTTTCTAGCAGGTGCACATGAAAATCATGAAGACAAAGTGCTTCGAACGGAAGCACAGATCTTGACTTCAGAGTACAAAATCTATTTTCGTATTCTATTGTAGACTTGGTAATTATTATTATTATTACTAAGTTTTGCTCTCTAAGCCATTAAAGTATACCTTGAAGTTGGGTAAGCAGAAAGTAACCAATCTTTAGACAAGGTCTTATACCATGTTTTAATGATACATTGGTTGAAAAGCTAAAGTTATGACTTTTCCAATAATCATGAGCTAAGCTATTGTTAGCACAACTAAACAATTGGCAATGTGTGCAGTTACTGGAACGCTGATTTTGAAATTGAAATTGAGATTATAAATTTAATTGTTTATCGAGATGACTTTGCAAAGTCTTTGTTCAATAATACAGTACCATCACAAATGTGCTTCTGATAAACTGACTTCGACTTTGTAGTGTTACAACAAATAATATAATGAGGTTAATCATTCATTTTCATGTATGATCAAAGAAACTTTTTCGTTTATTAGTGTCTTCAAATGTTGTTACCGTAAATTGTAAAATGCATGAGATTTTGACGCTTGATTAGACCAGATGAAATAACGTCTGTATTGGCTACTTGAGTAGTGATTTGGATTACAATTATATTACACGTCACTTGTCCCTGGAGATCTTACAGTTACCAATATACTCGTTATTTCCTAATTACAGAATTTGAAGATGAAAGTTTTGCTTGAGTTTATGGCATTTTCAGTACATTAAATATTCTCTTTTAAAGTTGTGCTCCGCTCTTTCGCAGGCAACGTATAGAAGAAGAGAGAATAATCAAAACATTTGCTAACAATTTCGTGAATGTGAGACATGTTAAATTAGTTATAACTATTGATGAAAGGAAGGAAAGTAAATGTTTCTGAACAAACTATATCTAGTTATGTTAGTAAAATCCACACTGACAGATCTAAAAACAATTGATGCAAACTTGAAACATGAAGAAATCACCAAGATCTAGTCAAGAATCAGGGAATTCGTATGTAAAATAATATAGAAATTCTTATTTGATTATCGAGTCTTCGAAGATGCCAAAACTGTGATCCCTATGTATGTTCAAAATGTATAACCAAGAAGCTTAAGCATTTTGAAAAACTTCCAGACTGGTGAGTTGATGAGATTCATAAGAGTTGAGAACTCAAAAATGGAACGGAAAGGAAAAAAACACCAGCACATGCTCTTGAGCATACAAAGAAAAGGTTCAAATATCGAAAAGCAAATGCTACTGTAATTGCATGCATCCCTTTGTTTTCGGAACCTAAAAACTAGTTTTATATATATATTTTTACCAACCTGTAATCCATCGAGAATATTCTGTATTATTATTCCTTTTGAAAAACGTTTTTTGCTTTAATGTAAAGTAAAACCTGAAATTTTGCAAATATAAAATCACAATTTCAATCAGCACTACAATGAATGAATGTACTATTTACAACTTAACTATCCTGACGAGTAATAAAATTGAATCGGATATGCGCGCGCCCCACGCTTGGTATTGCTGGCGCATAAAAATATAACTAATAAAAAGGAAAATATGGTCTCACAGATTAATTTACTCTAATCATACCTAAAATAAATTCAAGTGCCGCGGCTATTGAGAGTTCCCTCTTGTTTCTTTATGAATAAATATATTTTCATTGAAAGTATCTACATATTGACGTAAAGCAAAACTAGGTTTTCTGCATAAATTATTACACATACAACTAAGGCTAAAAACAGCTAATTATAGTATTTACTATTTAAATCGCTGTTTTTTGTATGCTATCTTCTAATTTTCAGAAGTTTTTTAACTGATGTTTTTCATATTTGATGATAAATTAATCAAATGTATTTTACTGGTAGTAAAACAGAAGAAAAGCTTGAAATCTATAAAATAAGAAAAGGTTTCAATTAAACTATGGTGATTTAAAGACTTATTTTGGGATTACCAGTTCAATTTCTCAGGAATTTATGCATAGCTCTAGGATTTCAAAAAATCTTCAGTAGAAACACTGACTGCTTCAAAAATACCACCTAGACATGAAGCACTTCTGATATATTTATTAAACCTCCAGTAATCACACTAATATGTAAAGGTATCTAGTCAGCCAAGTGGCCTTGTGTTATGAGTCATAGTCCAAATTAGGGATGGATGCGACTCATAGCACATTAGATCATTAGATTAAGAAGTTTAGTTTCCTCTCATTCTTCAGATTATACTTTGATATATTGTTTTATCTTTGGTATTTTAATAATTCAAACTAAAAGGTGTGGCAATTTTGTTTCAAACACCTTAAAGACATTTTGAATGTTTACATGTTATGTACTGTTCATTCTATTTAGTCTATACTGAACAAATTATTTTACGTTTGGTTTAAACATGTTACTTGTTGGTGTATTAGTTAAAAGGTGTATTCTTTCTGTGCTTTAAAGACACACAGAGCTAGTGGCGAACTCTAGTTTCATGACGCATAAGCAGTAAGTATTCACGTTTCTTTTGGATGGGATTCAAGTCTATCGCAGACTAACACTCAGCTCAAAAACACAACAACTACGTAAGGATAAGCTTCGAACCTGAAAACATTCAATTCTTATTCCAAAATATTAATCACCTGGCTTCGCCATCTCATATATTAATTTATAGTATGAATTTGGGCATTCCGAACTTAACGAAAACCATCACATGTGAGAACCAAACAAAATCAATGAAAATGTTGCCACATAAGAAAATTTTTGTTTCAAAATGCGTAACCTGGTCAATTATCAACCTTTTCGAACTGACTTTAGTGACCTTCAATCACCATTATTTACATTTGTACATCAAATAAACATGACAAGTAGACACATTGTTTGTTTATAAGTATTATAACCTTACATAACATAAAGTAGTATAATTAATTTGTGAAACCATTGTTTGGTTACAAGAAATATTTTCCCACATTGTGCATGATATGCATTAGTATGATATGTTAGTATAGAGTATTTAATCATGAAAAAAGTTATTTTATGGCTACATATATTATATTGTTAAATATGTTAAAGCATGGATAATCATATGAATAAACCACCAAAATTACTACATAAAAAAGTAAATATGCTACAAACTTGAAGAAACATTATATATATATATATACACAAATATATATACACACACACACTTTATCTTTTATTGGGTACATGATATTGAAATGAGCTATAAGAAAGTTTATGTCACGATATTGTGAAATAATTTGGTAAACGTCGGGTATAAAAAATTTCTAACAAGATCAAACAAATTTCATTATGGCTTCACACTCAAAGAACTTTTACATTGAATAAATAATCTACCTACATTTATATCATTAATTACGAGCACCATGTTAGTTTCAATTTAAAAAGGTAACAGTATTTTAGCAGCTGCTCTAACCAAATAAGAATTAATTATCGCCTAAAGAAACAAAAGACTTCATCCAAAATACAGATTTATATCAAGACCATAAGGTCAAACAATATCACTAAGCACAGTAGTGCTTATTATGTAGGGATGGGCCGAGAAAACATGGCTGCCACATTCAATATATTACTTATGAATGGCTGCTAAGGTTGAGTTAGAGCCTTATTTGAGCACCTAATTATCATTATCGAATGTTTCACGGTTTGTGACACTCCTGATATTATTTAAAAGTGTCACTAAAGTGCAGAACTTGGAACTAGCTAAAGAACCAAATTATTCATCTTTCATTTTTCTTTTCCCACACTAGTCAAAAAATGTATGAAGTTTTCGCACTGGCTTTAGCACGACAGAAAACCATTTTAAGACTACTTGGGCTACATACATGGTAGTACTTAGTATAAGGTAAAAAAAATCATAATTCTAATGTAAACGATGTTGTCATTACCCCTTGATGTTAGCTTTCTCATAGACTTGTGGTATTCCTTTAAAAAGCTTAACTGCAAAGTGAAACAGGGATTACCAGCCCATAATACATGAACATTAGATGGCTGTAACATGTAGAATACTCAATACTTTGTACTCTATACAATCGGTGTCCTTAGGGGGCCAACTCTTATATTATGTATGAAGTGAAGGAGTAAAGAAGTCAATGCACATAATATCAAATTTTATTACACACATTCATAGAATATACTAACTTTCAGTCAGGGGATAAAACGTCACAATACAAGTAATAAAAAACATTTTGTAAATATAACAAGATGGCAGTGCCAAAAATAATGCAAACATGAATATAGGGATGATACAGCTGTACACTTGTATATGTTTTTTCTTTACCGTAGAGTCCTCAAAATTAAGATCCAACAAGTCAAGATTATGACCAGTGATGATTAATAATCTATTGTAGCCAATTGTATGATATTAATATCTGAGGTCATTCTACAAGTGCAATGAAGAAACTGACAAAACCGATATGATATTAACAATATATATTACCATTGGATTATAAAAATAAAATGTTCACTTATCAACCTACTTCAATGAAATTGTTTAAAAAAGAAGGGAAACAAGCAATAAAAGAATTGGCAAAATTAAGTATGATGTAGAGATTGGAGCTCCAAAAAGTACAGAAACAATGTAGAGATGAATACACAAAACCATATAAAAATCATTAGATAAGTAGCCAAATATTTCCAAGAATAACTTTTATCTACTACTAAATTTCGAATTCCTGTCAGTTGCATGAATTCAGATTTGAATAAAAGCATTTAAACAGTGACTAATAATCATAAGCTTGTAAGATTGACTCAGTACTTACTGGTTACTTATGTAGGGATTTTGTATGTATTTGTGTATTCATCTCTACCTTGTTCCCATACTTTTTGTCATTTCCATCCTTACATCATACTTAATTTTTGCAACCAAAAACATTATTAGTTGTTATAATCAAAATACACGATTATCCATTACAATCAATAGCAGGTAAGCAAGCTCTTATATGATCACACATTTTTGGGACTCTAAGATATCTACCACCCCCCTCTATTGGATTCATGAATTATATTGACTGTTTACACATCTATGACGCAGAAGTCACGTGCCCTCCTTCCACTAAGAAAACTAAGGGACACTGTGCAGAAATTTTGGTTCTCGCTCCCTGATAGCCTCTATTATCCATTGGGCATAAATAGGACTCCCTCACTACTAGCCTGCAGTAACATTTACATAGCAACACACAGTTCATTATTATACAATATAATTGCATATAATTGATATCCTTGAGAAACATGTTAAGATACATCTTAATCCTTAAGCAAACTTTCTCATTGCTTCATATGTCAATATTACCTTCAGTTGCCACTCAGGACAAATGAATATAATTAACTGTTTTAGCATTAGTCTTATCTTTTAAATCATGTGTATAAGGGTTGTTTTAGCATGCTGGATTATTGATCATGCCAGTATGTAACTTGATGGTCATTAATCTATATCTGTGGGTACGTTAATTTTTATCACAAAGAATTAAAAAAGGAACAAAAGATTGTTTCTGCCAGTGATGTGATATTTACGCAATATCAAAGTAAGATCATATAGTCCTTCCCACAACTTCCATAGATGCAATGTGAAGAACTCGCGTTACAACGAAAAATATGAACATAAGTTTAACTTATATATATATGTGTGGGTGTGTACTGGCTGGATGTTATTTTATACTGAAGCCATTATAAGCTGTAAGTTTCGCAGAGCTCAAACGGCACCTTTTGTGGCACATACATTAAAGGGCCAGTTCAAAGATTTGAGGCTTAAGAGTAGTCATTCTTAATTTAGAACAGCCGACTGAAGGGCAGTGAAATCAGCTATTATCAATCTCTGTTTATACTTCAAATGGCAGTGAAATCAGCTAGAATCACTCTCTGTTTATACTTTAAATGGCAGTGAAATCAGCTAGAATCACTCTCTGTTTATACTTTAAATGGCAGTGAAATCAGCTAGAATCACTCTCTGTTTATACTTTAAATGGCAGTGAAATCAGCTAGAATCACTCTCTGTTTATACTTTAAATGGCAGTGAAATCAGCTAGAATCACTCTCTGTTTATACTTTAAATGGCAGTGAAATCAGCTAGTATCACTCTCTGTTTATACTTTAAATGGCAGTAAAATCAGCTAGTATCACTCTCTGTTTGTACTTCTACTCTTAACCAAATGGTGAGATTGGCTCACATTGTTATAGTTCCTCACACCTAAGGTTGTAAAGTACAATAAAAAATGTTGCATGCTAAACAATAGGACAAACTTGTCCCTGTAATGAAATGGATTGAAGAAATCATTAACTGCACTGCACCAGTTATAAAGGTGAATAAAAAATATAAGACCAACA
Organism: Limulus polyphemus; assembly: GCF_000517525.1. Lineage (NCBI taxonomy): Eukaryota > Metazoa > Arthropoda > Merostomata > Xiphosura > Limulidae > Limulus > Limulus polyphemus. The sequence goes on from NW_013665906.1 coordinate 637,314, forward strand.
ACGAAGCTCATATTTCAAAACGGTAACTGAACTTTTGAGACTGGAAATATAAATAATTATAATAGACTAAAATTTTGCATGCTAAACAATAGGACAAACTTGTCCCTGTAATGAAATGGATTGAAGAAATCATTAACTGCGCTGCACCAGTTATAAAGGTGATAAAAAATATAAGACCAACAACGAAGCTCATATTTCAAAACGGTAACTGAACTTTTGAGACTGGAAATATAAATAATTATAATAGACTAAAATTTCAAAAAGGGATGATAGTTTTCGTTTATTCTATGGAGCATTAATAAAGTTATAACGGTTTCTGTTGTTGGCAGGTTGTTTTGTATTATTCAGTCAACTTAATGATCACAAAAGTGTTTTATTTATTCAACTAAAAATTCTAAAATTCATCTTAACTAATGTTCTCTAGAAGGCCTAAGTTCACAGCAACCACTAATACAACAGTTTCACTTATTTGCTAAGTTCTTGTTCTCTATACAGCATATGGCATATCTTTTTTTTTTTCATAGACAACATAAATTTAATATTCTGAACCCAAAAATCATTCTTGATTTATAACTGCCGACCAAAGGGCAGTGTCACTAGTTAATAGCACCTGTTGTTTATATTTCTACTCTTAACCAGATGTTTAACCAAGAAAGATTTGTTTCTTTGGTTGGTTGATAATTCTCATGTAAAGCTACATAAAGGTCTACCTACTCATAGTCGTTTCTAATTTGAGCTGATAGACGAAAGAGAGACCAGATATTCAACAGCAACCACAGCCAACTCTTGAACTACTCTTGTCTGAGTGAAAAGTGGAACTTCATCACTCTTGGATTCACAGTCAAAACACTCTGACAAATATGCCACGTCTAGCCTACTGTATAGAACATAACCATGAAAACACTTAGAAAAATATTACGGGAATATCACCCCGTTTGTCTGAAATTCCACTGCACCAGAGTACAATTAGGTATTGATAGCTTAGACTGCAATCAGTTGTTATAGAAACTATAGGCTAGACCTGAAGAGGATATATGAAACTGATTCTGTTAGTAATAAAAGTGGTTAAGATAAAAACCAAACTTTCCAAAGGTCATGTTGACTACCTTAGGATATTTATTTAATGGGAAAACCAATGATCGACCACAGATCTTACCAACAACCTTGTTGTACATAAAAGTGTAAAGGTTATCTCTGCGGCACGAAGATACACATTAGCACGAAGTGATTTCAATAGACATGTAGTTATTTGGAAACTGCTGTCGAGAAAAGGTATTCAAACAAAAAGGTTGAAATGGGCATCCGGCCACAAGCAGTGGAATAAACAAAGCCGAAAACATGTGCTATTTGCACATGAATCCAAGTTAGAATTGTTTGGAAACAACCAACATCAGTTTGTCCGATGGCAGAGAAGGAAATATCTTAGTCAGTGTACAATATCTAAGTTGAAACAAGGGAGGAGATCAGTAAAAGTTAAAGGCGAAATCTCCGCCATTATAGTTGGTGATCTATACAAAATCTGATAGCACTTTGCTAGTGACAACTGCTTGCAGATTACGATCCATCATGCCATTTTCTCAGGAACGTGATTCTTCGGATATGAATTCATCTTCAAGCAAGACAATGATCCCAAGAACAGAGTAAATATAGTGAATTGTGCCTATAACAAAAGATATAACTTCAATTACCAGGGGTATTTCTAGAATTAAAATTAGCTTACTAGCTGATCCTACTTGGTTGATTTCTAGTCTTAGTCTCTTTAACACAGAGGCTCTATTCATCATTATGCCTTGCCAATATTTTCAAATGATTTAAATTGATGACTACGTTGCATACACCTAGAGCATGATCAAGTACATTCGACATAGTAGGGCTTTAAAAATTCGCATATTTTTTCACACGAATTAACACTTTTCTTTTAGAGGACCCAAGCAGTTATATTGTCATTCTGGTGTCAGAAGTCGATCATGGTTCAATTCCCGTCACCGCCTGATGGTATAAGGAGGACAGAATAGTTAATTAATCATAACAGCCAATTATGGTATAATTATAGATTAAAGAAATAACAGATAATTACAGATCGTGATATCAATTATTGGCAAAAATTGTTGTCGGGATAATTACGGGATGTAATGCTAATTTTAATTATTGACAATGAAAATTATTGGCTCGGATATATCACTCATATATAATTATAGTATGTAATGACAGATTCTTATGACATGACACTAATTATTGACAATAATTGGATATAATTACAGTATAAAAAGAACGTGAAGCCAATTATTGACAATAATTATAGCCAAGTTTCGCATGAATCAATCATAGCTAATTATAGTATGTAATGACAGATTCTCATTACGTGACGAAAATTATTGATAATAATTAAAGATAATTATAGTTTAAAACCCCATTTACTGACAATGAATATAGGCGAGCTTCACAGGAATCAATCATATCTAGGTATAGTATGTAATGACAGATTCTCATGATGTGATGCCAATTATTGACTATAATCATAGCATGGTTTTAGTTTCACATGAATCAAATATATCCAATTATAGTAGGTAATCAAATATTCTCATGATGTGATGCCAATTATTGACTATAATCATAGCATGGTTTTGGTTTCACATGAATCAAATATATCTAGTTGTAGTATGTAATGACAGATTCTCATTATGTGATGCCAATTATTGACAATAATCACAGCATGGTTTGAGTTTCACATGAATCAAATATATCCAATTATAGTAGGTAATCAAATATTCTCATGATGTGACACCAATTATTAACAAAAATTGAAGATAATTATACTTTAAAAAGAAAATGGTCATAAAGCATAATTATGGTTTAAAAAAACAGTTGTGTATGTAATGAGAATAATGAAAAATCACTATAGAGTAAAAGCAGGACATGGCATTGTCAACTTCCCACTTGAGATGCATAAATAGACTTACATAGGTGCTTAAATTCATTCTGTCTAAAATCAGGCTGGTACAAAAACGGGTGGTACTTATAAACATGGTAGTATGAACCCACCACATCTATTTATAGAGTAAAGAAACAACAGATCTATTCAGATTCTCGAAACAAACTCCACTGTATATAAGTATGGAAAATGCAATGTGTTTTATCAAATATACCTTTAGGTATTTAAACATGCTATAAAAAAGTTTGTGTATACATATATATAAGTGTGTAAAATTAATGTACAAACATACTTACAGTCATAGGTTATGAATGTATACTTTGTGGTGAAAAGTTGCAAAATGTTCAATCATGTGATCATCATCTCCATACAAATCATTTTTGTGAGTGTCCTATTTGTTTTGTTTATGGAGATGTGTTTTAGTTCCACAGTCATTTGACTGAATATTTAGAAATTCCCAAATTATTACTACACTAAGTGGTCCTAAAGATAGTGAAAACGATGAATATTCTTCTTCTGAAGAGAATGACTTTTTTTAAATTATTGAAATTTAAAATTACTTTTCAGGACCATCACATCCTGAGAAAGAGAAAACTATGTTTACACATATCACCTCTAATGATGAAAAAAATTCTCACTTCTAATATTTACAATGAACGTCAGCATTAATCTATTGTCTCATCTTTTAAGTTTTACATATCTTCATTATAAAGACCAATTTTGTTAACAATGTTGATGTAGATGAATCTCCCTTTAGTCTATCATTCCTAAATAAGGGATGGCTAACAATTCCTTTCATTTGTATGAATTCAGGTTTCAATGAAAGCATTTAAGCTGAATTATGCTATAAAGTCTTACAATGGCTATTTCCAATAAGCCTGCAACATTATCTCAGTGGCTACTTATGTAGGAATTTTTGTATGATTTTGTGTATTCATTCCTATCTTGTTTTTGTACTTTATAACATTACCGTCCCTACATCATTTTTATTACTCGTTTCTCCACTTTTTTATTAAACGATCAATATTAATTATTTGGCTGTTACGCTACTCGTCACTTCTCTACTTTGCTGATGTTTGTCGGTTAAACTGAAGGTCTTAATAGCTTTTGAAAACCTTGAAAACCTACGTTAGGTGTTTATAAAAGCCCCATAGATTGTTGTAAATGATATTTGATACTATGATGAGCAATACATAATATGCAGCAGCCATTTTTTTCCCGGCCCATCCCTACATACTAAGCACTACCGATCTTAGTGATTATCTTCAATTATTGTCAATAATTGGCGTCACATCCTGTAATTATCTGTTATTTATTTAATCTATAATTAGATTATTCTATAATTGTTTGTTATGATTAATTAACTGTTCTACTACCTTTATGCTCTCGAGTGATGACTGGAGTTGAACCATAATTGACTTCCACTACCAGAGTGACAATATAACTACTGATCCAGCCCATATTTGCTGACAAGGACAAGTAGACGTATAAACTACATTTGATGAGCCCCCCAGTGGCACAGCGGTATGTCTGCGGACTTATACCGCTAGAAACCGGGTTTCGATACCCGTGGTGGGCAGAGCACAGATAGCCCTTTGTGTAGCTTTGTGCTTAATAATAAAATAATAAACAACAACATTTGATGACTTAAATGTAGGAATACAATCAATAATTTTTTAAAAATGTACGTGACAATTACTTTTATAAATAAACCTAAACTGATTTTTAATAATCAAAGAATATTTAACCATGTATAGATATTTCGGCTATATAAACTTTCCAAATTAAGTTACAAGCTGGTTAGTGTTTTTTTCTGTTTTTTATAGTATATTTCACATAACTTTCAGGACTCACTGTGTGTTATCAAAAGGAGTGATAGTTTAGCGATTTCTATTTTCTGTAGCTCTCCACTTTCTGTAACTCGTACTGTGGTAATCTAAACTATCACATATTTTCAGTGGATGTGCTTTACTGGACTTTTACTTCACATACAAAAGTTCAAGGCAATCCATTAAGAAATACACGAGATATAAAATCTCCAATTTTGATTGAATGTTTTCTTTGCATCAAAAGTACCGATATTTTATTTAATAGGAAAATATTCCTAACTTTCATGGATTTATTTTTCAAATTCTGTACACTAAAATATCTTTACTCCCTACAATTAGATGTCAAATTTAGTTTAAATATAAGCCACAATTGCAAAGTTATTCAACAAAACCCGCTTAAAATTTGACTAAACTTTTGTGCACGCCTAGCAAAAAACCTCGCGAACTATTGGTTTGAAATTCTTACTACAGCTTCACCTTAGCATAAAAGTCGACCACATAAAAGAGGCTGATTTAGAGCAGCAAATCTATAGGGTGAAAGGACGTTCAGATACATAAGTATTGGTTTGGCCAAGCAAACTAGATTAGTAGTTTCAAGCTCAAGTTTTCAAAAGAATCATACAGGTGGACAGTTATTATTCATTGCCAACTTTTAAGCACAAATTAGCTAAATTTGATGATATTATCCTAATTAAAGAGCATAAATAGTGATGCCTGATACGGCTGTACAGAGTGCATGCGAGTGATGACAAGAAGCTGTTAATCTAGATTCCATGGCGTTACTATAAAGGAAGTTATTAACACTGTTTTACAGAGGGAAAACTACCACCATATACTTTAAAGAATCTTGTTGGTTCTGTAAAATATAGGTCTGTTCCGAATAATAGGGTTAAGATGGTAAAGCTAATGTTGGTTACTATCAAGTGTCACTTTCTTACTTGCTGTGGTTTGTCATGATATCTAACCAAAAACACCTTAGGTGTGAAAAAAGGTGCAGTCAAAAAAGGATTGAGTGTGCGACTTAAAGGAATGAAATTAGAACTGGCAGCCAAACTGGTAGCTACAACTTATAGCATTTATAAGAACTTTACAGCAAATATTCATTCATTAGTTAGCTAGGCCGCGTACTTTAGATTACCCACCAAGTTGAACAAAAAACGCAGCCTGGTTAACTAATGAATGAATATTTGCTGTAAAATTCTTATCAATGCTATAAGTGTAAGTACCAGTTTCACCACCAATTTTGATTTCATTCCTTTAAGGTTGCACCCTCAATATTATTTTAGCCGCCCCTTATTTTTCACAACTAAGGCGTTTTTGATTAGATTGCTATTAACCAAAGTGTCAAGAAATGAAAGTTTGTTATCTTGTTGATATTTCACAGTGAATTTTACACCTATGTTTGCTATTTAAGTATTAAAAAAATTGAAAAGCTTGATCAGTGTACTTAAAGATGATAATAAAATATTGATTCGATCTGCCACTGTATACCAAAGTTTATTTAATATTACAACATTAACATGTGCGTTTAACTTGTGTGCATTAAAATGTTTACTTACTGTTCAGCCAATCAATAATTTCCCTGGCTTTAAAACAGGCGTTTTCACGTTTTCGGATTATGTGTAGTGTTGCTGATAGTTTATTTAGCGTGTATACTTATGTTCAACTTATGAGAAGCATGCAAACACGCCGTTTCATGATTATATAATGCATTAAAATACTTCTAATAGCTCTTGTAAATAATAAATTGAAATCCACTTGCTTTATAAAGAGGTTGTGCATATTATGATAGTACTTTTAGTTAACCTTTCAACACATTAAGATAAGGACGAAATACATTAATCTTAAACGAAAATTAAGTGAAAGTTTACATTTCAGCGATTTCTTTGAGTTACTTTGCTCTCTCTGTAGAGATCTTAATATTCGACATATAACTATGTACAAAGCTTTTTCTTATTTCTTTGATTTGCTGACCCAAGCTGTTTTGACGAGCCTTAGTCAGAAAAAACTGTAGTATACAACAGACGGTAGGCGAATCAAAGAATATATTAGGCTTCTAAGTCACAGATCATAATTTCAATTTTTACCTTTGGTGCGAAGAAAATAAATAATGCAATAACATCTTGGTAACAACCATATTTGGATTCAGCAAATTAAAATTATCCCAAAATATTTTGTTACCAACTTCAAACAAAAAATGCCTTTTAAAATTCAGTTCTCTGAAAACCCAACTGCTACTATATTTTTTTTTTTTTTTACGTATAAGGACCCTATTCCTGCATGCAAATGTAGTTTATAAATCTACCTATCCATATTTTCCATAAAGCTATATTGAATCCACTAAAAGTACATTTCTAACACGTACGAAAGAACATGAAAATTTTAGATGCCCTACAAAGTCGGTGTACTTGAACATGCCCTATGTGAATGTGATGTAGGTGTCAATTCAAATTAATTTAAGATGTTAGCAAGAGTCAATGGTCAATAGAGCCTCCGTATTTTTTAAGATCTTAGCAAGAGTCAATGATGAATAGAGCCTCCGTATTTGTTTAAGATCTTAGCAAGAGTCAATGGTGAATAGAGCCTCCGTACTTTTTTTAGATCTTAGCAAGAGTCAATGGTGAACAGAGCCTCCGTATTTTTTGTAGATCTTAGCAAGAACATATGATGAACAGTGTCCATATTAAGAGAACCTGTCACAGGCTGAGGCTAGGAATTAACTAAGTAGAATCAACTAGTAAACTCATTTTTATATATATAAATAGTTTTCGTCTATTAGAGGCATCACATGTAAAATCATAATTAGTACTGTACTTTGTAGTACCTGATTGGGCTGACATTTTGATATACCTAAACATATCCAAAAGGTTTATTGTATAAAATCTGATCTTCAACAGCGAAATCGATATCACATCCAAATTACCCGATTTTGAAATATTTTTGAGTTTTGATGCTCATAAAATGTGAAATATATAAAAATTACGCAGAGCTGAGAAACAATGCTACGGGTTTTAACAACATATTTGTAAATATGAAATCACTATTCAAGAGATGAATTTATGGATTCTTCTGCTAACACATTCTGAAAATGTGAGATTAATATCTTTATGCAAAAGAAAATATTGGAAAACTAAATTTTTGCTTCATACTACAAAAATATTCACTCACTTAAATTATTATGTTATAAAACATAAAACTTTTATCTTTAAGGATATATTTGTTTCTACAATCAATTTCCAAATAAATCATAACAAAATAAAATGCTTGTAAATAATATGATAGGTATTCGTTGCACAAAACATAAAATACATTTTTCATTTTTGTTCATACTGAGTAATTTTTGATCAATTAAGAACTGTAATTTCAAATTGTTTCAGCTCTCATCTGCCCAGCTATATCGATAATTGTATTCATAATTTTTACCCGAACGGCACCATTTGCGCACGTGGCTAAACGCCAGGTCAGGGACTCTAGGGTTTAGTTGCGTTGCTGATTTTTAAGTCGACTGTCCCCAAAATCTTAAGTAAGTCAACAGCATTTACCATCACAAGAGATTTGTACGGCCTTAAGACAAGTAAAGGAATGTAATATAACTTTTATAACATACCTACAGTTGAAAGTGTGGAATGTGTTTATCATGACGAACCTTAAACCTTACGAACCGCAGCCCGACAAGTCGATACTGGGCAACACCCAGCCGAAATCAATAAGGAAAACTATCACCCAACTGATAGAAATGAGAGACAAGTATTTAATCGTTTTTCAATACGACGTCTCAAAGCAATAAACAAAATCACTTGTTGGATAAATACAGTGTTTTGGTCAATAAAGTCTTGCAAGTTATGTCCGTTTATTTATTGGTTTCATGCAAAGCTATTCGATGTCTATCTGCATCGGCTGTCCCTAATTTTGAAGTAACAGACTATATGGAGAAAGGCTAGTCAACACTACCCACCATCAACTCTTGGGCTACATTTTATCAACGAACAGTGAGAATAACCGTCACATTATAACGACCACACAGCTGAAAGGGCGAACATGTCCACTGATGGTTATCTATCCTACAACTCGCAGGTTGCCATTCGACAACCGTAATCACCTGGCCAGACCATATAAATTATGTTAGAATATAGTAAGGGAATTTCGCCTCATATCACTTTATATAAAAATGTAGAGGAGCACTTACAATTTGATTCAGTTTTTAAAAACATGTCATTTTAACATTATCTACATTATGTACTTTGTGACAAAGGACCAGTAAGTTAGTACGTCTGTTAAGTAGTCCATATGGCTCCATCCATAACCCAAGTTGGTATATAAAGCGAGTCTATATAAGTTGGATTATGCAGTTAGTTATACAAACTACTTTATACATATGCTGATTCAACAAGGTTAATTTAAAAAGAGAATCGTACAGACCACTTTAAAAGGCATAATGATTAATTGGTATCATAGAATAGTTAATTCTCGTTATCAATAGTTCAGAACATTAAGTTTGAGTTGTAAGGAGAGATTTATTGACCCAATGATGCGACCGTGCTTCTTCACAATAAGCATGCAGCGTAAGACTTCCTTGTCAAAAGCACATCCCTTTTTCCTGTAGGCTTTCCATGAGCCATCTAATGTACAAGACGGTGGTTTCCAGTTTCAACAGTGTAATCACACAGAAATCCATAGGCACAGCGTTCAGCAACTTGATTGATATGTCTTTGTATACCCATTTCATTCTCCAGCTGCTTGAAGTATGAGGCAGTTGAACTGATATGTTTTGGAAGCAACTTGTGTACACGTGACTTATGTCACTTAGCTATATGAATATCCTTTTCTATTATGCTGCATACTGTTGCTTAGGGGCTACATAGACGGCCTTTGCTAGTGAAAATTGCCACTTTGCTTACCATGGCTAGGGTACAACATACTGCAGGTCTCATTCTGAAGGCTTAGCATAGCCTGATGGCAAGAGTACTGGACTCGAATTCTGTGGGTTGTGATATCGAAACATGTCCGCATTTTCAGCCTTCTGGACATTAAAACGTAACAGTAAAGCCCACTATTTTTTGATAAAGAGTAACTCACCACCAAATATTCTTGCATTTTCAACCGTGGAGGCATTATAAAGTGACATTCAATCCCACTATTCATTAGTAAAAGAGTAGTCCAAGTGTTGGTGGCGGGTGGTGTTGACTAGTTGTCTTCCCTCTTGTCTATCACTGCTAAATTAGGAACGACTAGCGCAGATAGCCCTCGCATAGTTTTGCGCGAATTTCCACGTTGTTCCAGGAAAGGTTATTGGTAGACGCCGAAAACTACTGGCCAGAATTACCGTGTTTAGATCAGATTAACACGTCAAGTCGAAAGGACTCTTGCAACACTTTATGACAGAAATGAACACGAACACATTCATTCCAGAGTATCCGGAATAACAGTGAATAGGAGACTGAACAAATAAGGTTATTTTGCATTAAGAGCTATCCACAAACCGATATCAACCAGAATTCTCCGTCGTCACCATGTTACTTGGGCAACTTACAGTTAGAATACTAGCGACATGTCATCTTTTCAGATGAGTCCTGTTTCCGGCTTGTTAAAGCTGGTGGTAGGAACCGTGATGATAGTCTCACTGGAGAATAGATAAGGAAAGACTGTCTTTCTTGCAGGAGGTGGTACAGTACATGTTTTGGTAGCTATTCATCATGGTAGAAAAACTGCTCTTCATATCCTCTGGGGAAACGTCAATGGTGCCTCCTATAGGCATGACATGGAGACGATATTTGTGCCATATGCTAGGGAAAGGTTTGGCAATAACTTTATATTCCAAGATAACAATTCCACTGGCAATAATGGGTATATTGTACAGAAATATCTCGACCAAGAAGATGTTACAAGATTGCCACGCACAGCAAAATCTCCAGATTGTAATGTTATTGAGAGCTGTTGGGTAGAACTGAGCTGGAAAATTGCTAACAACGACCCTAAACCAGCTACTGTAGCTGAGTTGCAGTGATTTCTAGTGACAAGTTGAGCTGAAATTATGGTGAATAACATCAATAACCTCATCGACAGCATGCCACGTGGCCTCGCAAAGGATATTAGAGTAGGAGGAGGACCAACCAAATAGTGAATGTTTAATACGAACTGGTATAAGGCTATTTATAATAATTTCTTGTTACATTTTGTCATTATATATGTTTTTGTAAGATTTTGTTGCAATAGGTGAAATGCTGAATTACACATATTTCTAAAGATGTCTAATAAAACTTTTTACTGTTCTAATAAATCGTTCATGATGCCCACAGACCTTGTCTCGTTATACAAAGTATATATGTAGATGCTTAATATAACATGCATTTCTCAGTTTGACAGCACTAAGTGTATTTGTATTTCATCTTAATAATAATAATAATCTA
>NW_013665906.1:649350-655919 GCF_000517525.1 Limulus polyphemus
ATGACTGTCATGGCTAGCAAAGTCTCCAGATTGTAATCCCAATGAGTGCTGCTGGGCAGAACTGAGCCGGAAAATTGCTAGTCACGACCCTAAATCAGCTGCTGTAGCTCAGTTGAAGCGCCTTCTAGTGACAAGTTCGGATGAAATCACGGTGGATTACATCAATAACCTCATCGCCAGCATGCCATGTCACCTTATGGAGGTTATTAGAGTACGAGTAATGTTTAATATGAACTGATATAAGATTACAGACGATATTTATAATAATTTGATGTTTATATTTTATCATTATATAAGTTTTGGTAATGTCTTGTTGTGATAGGCGAAATGCTGAATTAGACATTTTTCTATAGATGTCTGATAAAAGTGTTTGCTGTTCTAATAAATCTTTCAAGATGTCCATAGAGCCTGTCTCATTATACAAATTACATATGTAGATGTTTAATTTAACATGCATTTTCTCAGTTTGACAGCACTAAGTGTATTTGTATTTCATCTTAATAATAATAATAATCTAATTTGTTACAAAATATGCAAACATTTTGGCCAAGACTTTAGTTGATATTTTAGAACCAAATTCACATAACTGTTGATGTATAGTTGAGCATAACAACTTTCATGTCGCTTATCGGTATAAATCTCCTCGTGATATTTAAGAAAAATACAGTTTAACTGTCCATCTAATTGACACTCTTTAATTTGACATAGAACTCTTTTTCCCATTTTTATTAATATAGTTGGTGAATAGTTAGTTAGTTAGTTAGTTAATTTTTGAATTTCGCGCAAAGCTACACGAGGGCTATCTGCGCTAGCCATCCCTAATTTAGCAGTATAAGACTAGAGGGAAGGCAGCTAGTCATCACCACCCACCACCAACTCTTGGGCTACTCTTTTACCAACGAATAGTGGGATTGACCATCACATTATAACGCCCCCACGGCTGAAAGGGCGAGCATGTTTGGTGGAACGGGGATTCGAACCCGCGACCCGCAGATTGCGAGCCGAGTGCCCTAACCACCTGGCCATGAGTTGGTGTATAACTATATCCACTTAATCTTTTTTTATCGGAACTTTCCATCTAATTTTTAGAAAAGATATTTTTGACACAGTTTTAAATGCGTTATAGTGTATAACCATTTCACACTAATCAAGTCATGAACTATTTAACACAATAACTAATCATCGTGACACCGTCAAGTCAGTACCTCTGTCAGAGTTGTAGCATTTAATCTTTCTAAGATAATTTCAAGTCAAAGTTTGTGTAAAGTTGTACCTTACTCATTTTCTTCATACAGTCTTCAGTAAGTTTCTAAGTAGAACTGTACATAATTGATCTTCCAAACACTACTTGAAGTCAAGTATTGATGGAATTTTCCACATTTACCAGACCATCTGACATGCTTTCAAGACGCTGGTGGAGTAATTATGTATTAATATCTAATTCACTTTCCTGTCCCAACTTGAAGCCAGGAGCAATTTCGTCTCAGTGTTGGCATAATATTGTGTCTATCTGACCATCATTAGAGAAGTTCAAATCTGCTTTGATGCAAACATTATCTACCATTTATTCCCTGAAATCCTTACAAAATTTCTAGCTGGTTTACAACTGTACGATATTCATGAAATAACCTCAAATCGCTTCTGTTCTCGATCTGTACTTACCTATACTTCCTCACACAACCTGAAACGTAACAAAAACCTTCAAATTTATTAATATCGAATCTCCAAGCGGGATATTTTCAAGTGTAAGCCATACATAATAGACGTTACTTACAAAATGGTTTAGATGACGGAATTATTTCATTGGTATATTGTAAGCATAGTAAACAACCCGACGATTGTAATTGTTTCATTGATAATTCTTCCTTGGTTTTTGTCTTGCGTGTGTTTTGTTCTCTAGTTGGATCTTTAATATTTTGCAAATTTACGTTATGGTTGAAAATATGATGAACCGTTTAAATATTCTGAAAAAAACACACCAAAAAACACGTTTATATGGTTCTGCCTGTTTCTCCTTTATAAGTTGATGGAGAGCTATTACATTCAATGTAGTATACTAATTCATAAATGTATTATCTCTTGTCACAAAATTTGCCTTTAATTTTTAACAGTGATTTTAACGAATTTTATTTTTGTTGTGTTTGTTACTGAGGTTTACAAAGCTTGATAAGGTCGTTAATTTTCTCCTAAAATTGGTATATTTCCTACAATGGAGTGGATATGACAGTTATTGTTTCAAGTGAAATTTGTTTATTGAGTGGTAAGAGTAGACGGAGTTCTTTTTCTGTTATTGTTAGAAGTCCTAAAAACTAAATTATACAGGTCTGAAAGTCAATTAATGTAGATACTATTGTGGATGCTGTTTCTATTAATTTTGACATTTTAAACATTCCCTTTTCGTAAATTGAAACAATTTAAGAAATCAGACAGTATTTTTCTACAGTAAATTCAATATCAGTGTTGGTTTAGAACTGAATTTAGTTTAACTTCATAACACATTTCAGTATCATTGTTAGTGTAAAGTAGTTACTGGCTGAACCTTTTGACAAACCTTTGGTAGGTGTTGGCTTGTCTACACTTGCTTCTAGTTGATTTTCTTCATACTTGACTTTTGATGAACCTAACTGACCTACCTAGTACGATGTTTCAAGTTTGTGTTGTTGATCCACTTTTGATGTATAAATCAATCTAACTGATATAACCGACACTATGTTTCAAGTTATTGTTGTTGATTGACGTTTGATATACATATATATATGTAGCTAATTGCTTTACACGGAACGGTGTTTTCAAGTTATAGTTGTACACTGACTTTTGTTGTACAAATGTATCAAACTGACCTACCAGGTACGATGTTTTCAAGTTATGTTTCTTGATTAATTTTCGATGTATAACTGTAACTAATTAATCAACTCGGTACGATATTTCCAAGTTAGTGTTGTGAACTGATTCTTGATGTATAAATATATCTACCTTGTTCAAGGATTTCAAGTTATTGCTGGTAGTTGACGTTTGATGTACAAATGTATCTAGACTCACCCGGCACGATGTTTTCAAATCATTGGTTTTGTATTACTTTTGTTGTACAAGTTTATTTAACTGATCTACCCGGCTCTATTTTTTCAAGTTATATTTCTTAATTGATTTTCAATGCTCAAATGTATTTAAATAACGTATCTGCAAAGATATTTCCAAGTATATTTTTGATTTTGTTTTGGTGTACAAATGTATCTAACTGGTGTACCCGCACAATATTTTCAAGTTATTTTTGTTGGCTGAATTTTGATATACAAATGTATCTAATTGATCTACTCTGATGAATGATTCCAAGTTATTTTTGTTGGTTGACTTTCAATGTACAAATCTTGCTAACTGATCTATCCGGCTTTGTGTTTTCAAGTTGTTTGTTAATTGAATTTTGATGTACCCAAAACAATGTTTTCAAGTTATAGTTATAGACTGACTCTTGATGTATAAATACATTATATTCAGAAAACATGTAGGTTCAAAAATAAATTTAAACACAAAAATACAAAACTCTGTAACTCAAACGCATTCGAAAGGTTTACATTTTTCATCAGCGGTAAACAGTTTATCCATTATGAAAAAGGCACAACTTTCGAAAGCACTCTGGTTATAGAGTCTTCTATGTTTTGTTTTTGTTTTGATGTATAAATATATCTAACTGCCCTACCCCTCGATGTTTCCAAGTTATTCTTGTTGATTGGCTTTTGATGTATAAATGTATGTAACTGACTTACTCACACAATGTCTCCAATTTCTTTTTGTTAATTTTCTTTTAATTTGAAAATGTATCTAACTGATACACCAGGTATGATGTTATGAAGTTATTATTATGGATTGCCTTTTGACGTTTAAGTGTATCTAACTGATACACCAGGCACGATGTTATCAAGTTATTGTTGTGGATTGCCTTTTGGCATGTAAATGTATCTAACTGATACACCAGGCACGATGTTATCAAGTTATTATAGTTGATTGCCTTTTGATGTACAAATGTATCTAAGTGATATATTGAGCACGATGTTATCAGGTTGTTGACGATTTATTGAAAAAACCACAGCTGAAGGTGTTGATAACATTTCTAATCATTAACAGCATAATCACCCGCCTAAATTATTATTTTAACACAGTAGATTTTATTAATATACACCTCTATCTACATGACCTTTTTAAAATAGTTTTAAAGAACAATATATAACTTATCTTCCTAGCACAAGTCTTAGACAGAGTTTGTATCTAACTATACCTAGCTCAGAGTGATCACATAATTACAAGTTGTTAAATACCTAGCTCAGTGTGATCACATAATTCCAAGTCGTTAACTGTACCTAGCTCAGAGTGATCACATCATTCCAAGTCGTTAACTGTACCTAGCTGAGAGTTGTCACATAATTTCAAGTCGTTGAAAATAGTGATCTGCAGCTAATCTTTGCAAACCAAGTTCAAATCACTGTTGGTATAAAACTATATCTGTTCAATTCTGCTCTCAGATTTTTTGGAAGATGCTAGAATTGAAAAGTAACTAAATATATTTATCGTAACTATTGTAATTCAGTTATTCAAGTCACTGTTGGAGTGTGACTGTATCTAGTTCATTCTCTGTATAGGAATTCACGCTGATCATCTTAGTACAATTCTATTGTTGACATAAAACTGTGCCTATTGATCTCCCTGACAAGTTTTTAAGTGAATTTTTGTCTAAAACCAGGGGCGGCACGTGTAGGTGGCTGGGGAAGGCTTACCCTCCCCAGATAGGTAAAGAGAGATACTTCATATCTGCCCTCCCAAAGGGCAACCCTTTCTTAAACACCCTTCGTGGACAAAGGAACCGCCTCCCCATGTAACATGTCCCTTACAGAGCATTATTCCCAACAATGTAAAAATATTATACAGCATATGTGACAGAATAGCTTACCCAAACAAAAGATTAATGTGCCGCCTATGTCTAAAACTATGTTAAAACTGTACCTAATTTAATCTTCCCAAAACAGCTTCAAGTAAGTTTTGGTGTATAGCTCCATAGTTCGTGTGTGTGTTTTCATCAATATATATAAACTCACTATTTTCACAGTTAATCTAGGTAGTCTTCATTGTTGTAAGTTTTAAGAAATAGTTATATTCCCTAGTCAAACATATCCTATGCTTTTATAAGTATGTAACAAATACAAATGAAAAACAAATCTGTCACCTTGAACATACCCTATACATATATTTGAAATGAACATAGCATTTAAAAATTTCCTTTTTCCGATCATTTTTATAAATAACCTCAGAACTAGTCAATAATAAATTATATGTATAATACGAATACAAGAACTTAGTGGTCATGCCAATAAATACCGTAAGAATTAACTATGATTTTTTTTAAGCGTTAGTAAGTGTAAACAGATTTGAAACGGACGAAATTGTATCCCATAAAAGATAAAAGAGAAAACACAATGTTTTAAAAGATAGTTTATGGCTATTGAAGTAGTAATAGTGTTGAATTTTCGACGGTAGATCTGCCTGGAGTTTTGTGGTGAGTGTGGTTTCGGTCTCTGTGATGAAAGTCTTAACAAAGCAATCAAAACATTGCCCACAACAAAAGACCAGGCAGATGTTTGTGAAGGTGAATAGTGAAATATGTGTAACAACATAGACAGCGTAATAGTCAAGAGCGTAGTAGTGAACGCCATTATTTTGGCTTGAAACCGTGACTATTTGAAAAATCAGTTTAGTTTTATCTGGAGGGTTTACATTAGTATGATGATTTTGATATATACACAGCGTGGTCACAAGTAAATAGACACCACCTTTTCAGAAAAAAATATAATTTTCAGTCATATTCACATGAATTGATATATTTATAATTTAATTAATATCTCGTAGATCTTCCTTTCGCTTCGTGGAGTTCGTTGACCCTTTGGGGCATCGTGAGAATCATCTCGTCAATTTTAGATTGTGGAATTTTCGCCCACTCTTGCTTCAAAACTTGGAGTAGATCACTCTTCGAAGTTGGTTTTTTTTGTTGTTTCTTGACTTGCTGGTCGAGTATGGCCCAGAGGTTTACGATGGGGTTCATGTCAGGAGACTGGCTCGGCCAGGGCAACTTCTGGATATCATTTTCTTCCTGCCACTTTTAGGTGTTTCTAGCAGTGTGACACGATGCTCCATCTTCCTGGAACAACGTTGTGTTCTTTTCCACGAAACCCGAGGGATAAAGTGGCAAGAGTCCTTTCTCCAATATTTCGACGTATATCGCAAAATTTATGTTGCCAACGCACTCCACTAAGCTCGATCTCCCACCAACCCAAACAGCTCCCCAAACCATCACGCTGAAACCACCATGATTCACAGTTGGCTGCAATCTGTTGAGCCAAAACTCTTAGTGAGGCATTCTCCAGACCCATATCCTTCCACTGTCCGAAAATTGAGCGAATCTTGATTCATCTAAAAACAATAAGGTCTTCCAAAAGTCCAGAGGCTTGGTCATCATATCACTTGCCCACTTCTTTCGTTTGACTATGTTGGCAGGTCTTAGTAAGGGCTTCCGTCTAGCTGTTCTG
>NW_013665906.1:656180-657797 GCF_000517525.1 Limulus polyphemus
ACGAAAAATTAGGTGTCTATTTACTTGTGACCACTCAGTGAATATACAATTTTTCCAATAAACTGTATTACATAAAGAGAGTACAGGCGATCACTCAGCAATGTATAGCTCTGACGAAATTATAATATAACCTACAACTTATTCATTGTACATGTAGATGTACGCGCCAACAAAGTTCTATAACAATGTAAAATTATACCATTTGTACAAAAGGTATCATTTCAAAGTGAAAATGTCTATATATTCCGTCTATTAGACGTAATCAAAACAACAGATGCAGAGCTAGTCAGCATGTAACCGAAAAAAAGGGGATTAGGATCTGGGTGCTAGAACCCACAACGTCCCAGATCCCACCATCACTCACCGTCTATAGCCGGTTGTAGGTATGATAGTTATGCCTAAAAAAACCATAAAAATAGAAATAAGATATTAAACCACTCTTAATTTCTATCATAGATCATCCAACCTTCTCCTTAGGAAATTTGCTTCGATATTAAATTACGAAATCTACGACCTTACTGTACATTTCAAGAAATAACATTGACACTTTATCACTGCAAGATATTAATGACTATTCAACACAGTATAAGCATTAATACTTCAAATGATATTTCAGTTAATGTTTTTATTATAAACTATGAACCCACTTATATGGTTCTGGTACCCCTTCGTCCTCCCTTTCTAAGAACATGACTTTCAAGTATAACTGGGTAAACTGAGATAGGCCCAGTTGCCTAAAATTGGTCTTTCCGACCCAGAAATACTGAAATTATTATAAAGTTAACACTTGTCTTTATAATAAGATTTTATATGCTAGCGACCTCTTATTAGTTTAATATTTCAAGTTAGAAATAAATGTACTCAAATTGTTTGTAAATGATTTACTTCCTAATAATTTATGAAATGTATTATAAAATAATTTAAAGACTTTACTAATTTCATAATCATTATAACCATTCAATAGAAGTTTATCTTTTAACAATTCTGCGTTATATACAGAAAAAAGTGTTTTTATTGCAGACAGTTATGTATCTTTAAATTTGAGAAATAATTATACTGTTACGACAGCGGAAGTCACGTGTCGCTGCTGGCGCGTTGGCGCTGGTGGCGTGCGTGTTGAGTTTCTCCAATGATCGGGGAATTCTAAGTGTGTTCGAGATGCCCTCTTCGTTAGTATATAAGCCAGGAATGAAAGCCAGCAGGGAGATAAATGAAGAGAGAACAGTAGTTACTTTGAGTTCCGTGTAATTTATTATTCTGTTAGTTTCGAGCAAGTGAGCCGTAAAGCGTGTGTTTTGCACTCGTCGAGAGCGAAGTTATCGAGATTGTGAATCGCTGTGATTTATAGCGTGTATTATAAAAGTTGTTAAGTTTAAAGTGACAAGAAACGTACTGATTGTGAAACTACTGTGTACTAAAAGTTTGTATCGAGGAAGAATAAACTGGTTTAATCAAGAAAAGACTTGTATCGCTGAAGATCCTCGGAAAGGAATTTCTACCGGAAACAAACAAAAAAGCAGATATGTAACAAATTAGTGTCAGAGAGAAGGACTGAAAAAAAAGATGGAAACGAGAAGTGGCAAATCAAACTACACTTAGCTGATTTGATGGCAGCAA
>NW_013665906.1:658567-659815 GCF_000517525.1 Limulus polyphemus
TGTGGTGTGACAGGACATTATGCAAGGTTGTGGGGACCAGGGTGGGAAACTATTGACCTCATGGGCATAAAGGACAAACATGATAGTTTAACAGAAGGACATCTTAGAGTTAAGAAGACATTGAGTCACCTACAGCAGATATTTTACTGGATAGGTATGAGGCAAGATGTGGAAGAATGGTGCAGGACCTGCAATACATGTTGTGCTAAAAGGGGACCCAAGCATAAGGGACATGCTCCAATGAAGTTATATCAAGTTGGCACACCAATGAAAGGAGTAGCCATTGACATTGCTAGTCCTTTGCCCCAAACTCGTGCTGGAAACAAATACATTTGTGTGGTGATGGATTATTTCACCAAGTGGCCTGAGGCATATGTAATACCAATTCAGGAAGCTACAACTGTAGCATCGGCTATTAATGTTTTCTTCTTCATGTTTGGTATGCCATACGAACTGCATTCAGATCAAGGCCGTAACTTTGAATCAGCTGTGTTCCATGAATGCTGCAAGTTGTTTGACATACGAAAGACCAGGAGAACGCCACTTCACACACAGTCTGATGGGATGGTAGAAAAGTACAATTGGACACTGGGACAGGAATTTGCAAAGTTTTTAATAGTCGCCAAGATGACTGGGATGTCTTACTCCTTCCACTGTTGATAGCCTATAGAACAGTATAGCATGAAGTCACTGAATACACTCCAGCAAAGTTGATGTTTGGTCGGGAACTTCGGTTGCCAGTGGATCTGTTAACAGGACGCCCACCCTACGAAAAGTTGCCTGAAAATGGGCCAGAGTTCGTGAAAGTGTTATCTGAAACGATGGATGATATTCATCATCAAGTGCATTCAAACTTAAAAACGTCTACTGATTCCATGAAGCTATGTTATGATAAGAAATCTACTGAAGTCAGCTTTGTACCAGGAGACAAGGTGTGGTTGTATAATCTCAGGAAGACCAAAGGGAAGTCTCCTAAGTTGTCTTCTCCATGGGAAGGCCCATATGACATAGTGGATCGTCTCTCTGACGTGACTTTTCAAATAAAATGTGGTTCGCGAGGTAAGCCAAAAGTGGTGCATGCCAACAGGCTTTGGCGTTATCATGGTACAGGATATTTCAGTTGGAACAAAATGAACAACAGAACAAATGATGCTGCTGAAGACGTGTCACCTGAAAAAAGCCACTGTTGAAAAAGAAACTCTACCCAGTTTTGAAAGGGAAAACAGAGAAGCCGTTAATGAAGTTACT
>NW_013665906.1:660351-672787 GCF_000517525.1 Limulus polyphemus
GAAACGTACTGATTGTGGAACTACTGTGTACTAAAAGTGTGCATCGAGGAAGAATAAACTGATTTAATCAAGAAAGGACTTGTATCGCTGAAGATCCTCGTAAAGGAATTTCTACCGGAAACAAACAAACAAGCAGATACGTAACGATACAATTTAACATTGTATGTGACACCACACTTTTTGTGGAAGAAAATCCTAGGATAGAAATTTTAAATTATCTTCTTTTATCAAATATGTCCAACTGCACTTTATTTTCTGACATATTAATGCCTAGATCTAAATATATATATATATTTCAAATAAATAAATGAATAAATAAATATCGATCGTGGCTATTTGACAAAATCAATTTAGTTTCATCTGCAGGGTTTACATTAGTATGATGATTTTGGTATATATATCAGATAAATACCATATCCTGTTTAATCAGCACCTTACTTCAGCATGATGTGAAGAGTTTTCAGAAACTGATGGTTATCATCAGAAGATATATATGAACATTATTAATAAAGACAACATTACGAAACCCGCATTTGTGTTTTCTTCTGATCAAGAATTCTTGTCTTTCTGTTAATCCCACCTTCTTCTTTGCTGACATATTTTCAGTTAAGTATCTTTCTCATTTCAGTTTGTATTTTTATTAAATGTCAGCATCCAATTAGTTTTAATTTAATTCTTCTGCTACTTTTTGTAACATAAGTACTTCAGTTCTACATACCAGTCCAGCATTAAACCTTCGAAATAAAGATAATTTTATTTCTTTTTAAAATTAGTTTAACAACAAATAATTATAAACTCGCTCTTGTACATTCATTGAATTATAAAAGTATGATACAGTAATAAGTATTACAAGATAGTCTCTCACGAAATACGGGAAAGCTGAAAGCTATAGTCCTAATAAAATAAATTACATAAAAAAAATCTTGCCGTTCAAGACCTGATCGATGGTTTCATTACCCGTCCAATATGGGTGAAATGTTTAAGTTTTATACTTTTTAGCGTCATGTGAAAATTCAAAGCAGCCAGTCCCAATTGTTCAATGGTTTCACCTAAGGTTGTATATTTCATTAAACTTTTTCAAAAACAGGTTTATTTGAAATTTTGAATATTTAACACTCAAATTACAGCAGTATAACATGTTTGTAGTGCTATTACAGTTATTATTGTTGATATGATTTATGGTATTACCAAAATGTCCGTAACTAGATTAAAAATTGAATTTGTCGAAATATAGTATGTCGTATACATATCTTTTCAAAGTCATTTTTAATAAGGGTGGCATATTTATGGTGTTTTCTCTTGCATTACTTAAGAAAGCTCATTATATAAGCAGAATACACGGTTACATCATATATGATATCCCAGTGAAATGATATCCCAAATAGGTATGATGTACACTAACATTACTGGAACTATAATGTCCTGATAAAGTGATAACGGAAAATCGCATACCCCTTAAGATTATATAATCAGTATATGCCTTTCTAGAATATAATGCTCTTAACACTGAACTTAAAGCAAATACATTATGGAAAATTCACTCAAAAAGAGTGCATTATCTCCTTGTTAAAAATTTTCTTCAAAGATGATACTATTACATATTACAAATACTGCGATTAAACCATCAATAATATGAATAATAGTAGTGCATGTTACAAATACGACAATTGAACCATCAATAATATAGATAATAGTAGTGCATGTTACAGATACTACGATTGAACCATTAATAATATGAATAATAGTAAAGCGTGTTACAAACACTACGACTAAATCATCAAATTATACTGTCTTGCGGAAATGTTTTACGCGTTTACCCATTCGAAAGATTTTTTATAAGCCTGATGTATATTTTAAAAATAAATAAGTTACATAAACTTAGAATATTATGTTAACTTTTCTTAAATTTTGATAAAGGAAAACATTTAAGGTGAAGGCTGCCTACCTGACACGACTTCAACGTGGTGAGATGCAGCGCTAAACCTACTGCATCTGTAATCGCCCGAATGATCAGACTTGGCAGATTCCACCTTAAGAGTTAAATGGACGTTGTTATCCTCATCCACTTCTTCATTAAATATGTAATCATCATCTGAAGAGATTTTAACCCTATTTTTTGTCCACCGCGCACTGTCATGTTTTGATATAACGCATCCAATAGAAAATGATGAACCCTCTTGTACAACATCCTCTCCTGAGTATTGAACTTCAAAAGGTTGAACAACTATAAAAAAAGTAATCATTGATACAATATAAACAGTTAAACAAGTAGTTTTTTTACTTTGCATAACTATCCCAATAACGTAAATAAAAGTTCATGAGATCATTATTTTACTTCATTATTTAATAATTGTAATCTTAAAATTCGAAGATAGATCATTGCGTTGGGCACAGTGCAGATAGCTCATTGTACAGCTTTACACTGAAAAAAGAAAACAAGAAGAAGAAAACGAGACTTAATTATATGAATATAACAACGTTAGACAGTAAATGTGAAAAACGAGGCATTGTTATGTGAGAGTCTTCATCAACGAATATGCTCGCTCTTTCTGCCGTAGTGGCCTCATAATGTGCAGTCAATCCCAATATTCGTTGATAAAACAATCGCCGGCGGGCGGTGTTGATTAGCTGTCTTCCCTCTAGTCTATCACTGCTAAATTAAGGACAGCTAGCACAGATATCCCTTGACTAGCTTTGTGAGAAATTCAAATCAAAACAAACTTGTTATGTGAATATGATAATGTTAGAAATCAGAGGGAAAAAAGCCAAGTTCCTTTTGCTAACAATAAAGTACTAACCAGTACTATATTCAGTGGCGGATTAAGACACCTCGAGGCCCCAGGAGAGTGAATAATATGAGGCCACCTCATGGATATTGTTTTTGTTCTACAAGACAAGTGTTACTTCACAGTTAAATATACACCTTCGTCTACAGATATGTGTATATTTATAATTACAATCCATTTTTTGAATATGTACATTATTAATTGTTGATCGTATTTTAAAAACACAAATCTTGCTCGAAAAAATTATCTACTCACAACTATGATAAAATTTAAAATAGTACTCCCCATTTAAAAGAAACATTTTCCCTATCTAATAATTCTTTGTTTTTCAACAACACTTTACATACAGTATCCTAGACTGAAATTTTTTGGGGCCCCCATTTGCCTCAGGGACCCTGGGCAGCAGCCACATCTGCCCTCTCGTTAATCCGCCACTAACTATATTATGTAACAGACATAGAAGAAAGTTCATACAATGTAGATGTAAGTGCCAACACAGCATACAGCGCTGATACATTGAACAAAGATCAAGCGATTTAAAAGTGAATGTAGCAATGCAAGATGTAGAATTATATTACAAACAATCTATGTTTATCAGTGATTGGTTGAAAAGCGTTGTGCCAGATAGACCATGAATTTTACACTCTCACCGCCAGAGTTTGTAATAAGAGCCAACCCAAATATTAACTGGGAAACAATACTGCTCTTTATAATTTATATACATTTACATTGTTAAACTGGGTTTACCAAATAAAAAGCTATTTGTTGATCCTTAATTCACATATTTAACCATATTAGGCGATAGCATTATACAATTATTAAACAAAAATCACAAGTTTGTTTGTAGTTAAGCACAACGTTACACAATGGGCTATCTGTGCTCTGCCCACCGCGAGTATCGAAACCCGGTTTCCCGTGTGGTAAATCCGCAGACAAACTGCTGTGCCACTGAGTGGCCA
Organism: Limulus polyphemus; assembly: GCF_000517525.1. Taxonomy (NCBI): domain Eukaryota; kingdom Metazoa; phylum Arthropoda; class Merostomata; order Xiphosura; family Limulidae; genus Limulus; species Limulus polyphemus. Next base: position 664,097 of record NW_013665906.1, read on the forward strand.
AATCACAAGTATTCTATTTAAAAATAAATATAAAATGGTTAATAATTAACAAATCTAATTCCTTATAGCATTATAATTCAAAGCTTCACCATATACGAAATTCTTAAAACATTTCGATAATCGTTATAATTTCCAACATTAGCTAACAAACTATAGGCATCTATACAACTATTTATAACCCAAAAAATGATTTTAACGTTTACTTTAAAATATTAGGACAGAACTACATGACAATAAGAATCTAATATTATTATATCTATATACAATTTTTAATCTAAAGATAAATTTTCACAGTGCCATCAATCTTACACTAAAATCCTGTGCCTTAAAATCATAATGTATTTAAGCCAAATTTGTTGCTATATCATGATGAGAGAAATTAGTTAGAAGGTTTTGGTACAACACTTGCAAAATTCCGAAATTATTTTTAAGTGATATGAATAATTCTAAATTCCGTTGAAGTTTCGGTTTCCAATTACTCTCTCTCTCTTCTCCGGATCGGGATTTAGGTCGTTTTTACGACCTGGGAGGGTCAGGTTCAGGTAGACCTTTTCCTCCCTTCTGTACAGTTGTTATAGTTTTTCTTTGGTTCAGGTTTTTTGGTTGGCTTCCAATTACTTTCCAGCCAATTTTAACATTTCAAACTTTTTGCAGTGTACATTCATTATAAAAATAAAAAAAACTATTAAAAAAAGGTTTCGAATAGCACATGGAAAGTCTTTTTGTAGTAATATTTGTTCAATTTGTTTAGTTATATTAGAAGTATAGCGATTACATTATGTACTCGCTTTATGTTCTAAATAATGAATTATTTCACTGCATAGTTCAGTTGACTACATAACCACGAGGACTGTTAGTGTTTAACTTAATTACTAAAAATAGCTTTAGTAAAAGGTTTCGTTTCAAAAATGATCAGCCTCGTTATCAAAGAATTGAAGGGTTTAAAGATTCCAGTTAGATATTGAAAACAAAAATATAAAAGCTGCTTACTGCTACGTAAGTTGATAATGATACCTACATATGGAAACCCAGAGCAGAAATGTGCCGTACATCCACCACATCTTACACATCGGGAAATTATCGAAGCTACACTTGGCTTCTACAAATCGTTATGTTACCGATTTACCAAGTTATGGGCTTAGAGTTAAATATGCTCTTTGAATATATATGACAGAGTTTTTAAATCACTCAAACCTAATTAACTGAGACCTCTGAACGTCGTAGATGTGAACATCCTCTTACTTCGTTCTTGGAGCCTATAAGGGCCGACCTATAAATAGCTTCAAGTTCTACTGCTTTCGTTGAAGACGACTTCTGTTTGTTGGTTATCCTAAAATAAACTTACTTGCCAACAGTTTTTTGTGATACTTTTCTCTTTAAAGAACTTTAGAGTTTCTGTTATTTCATAATAATAACAGCTGACGGTGTTTAGCTTTGAAATAAAAAAAATTAAGAGCTTTCTATAGTTGAACCTCTAACATTACACGAAATATAACTTCAGGTCGTAACATAAACTAAATCTGCTCGTATATGCGTTTGAAATGTGAAGTTCGTGAAATAAATAGCATTAAATGTACATGTACGTATTTTAACTGTAGTTACCAAATTAAGTCCAGCTAATCGCTTATAGTACCCTTGACTTAAAAAAAGTTAATTTTGATGTTACGTATCACTGGATGGGAGAAACTGATTGGCCATACTTTTCAAGTAATATTAATGAAACTGCAGAATAATTATATAAAAGTATAACTAATGTTTCAAATGATAGAGTCCTTTGAAAAACACGCAGTGCAAATAATGAATGTCGTTTTTTTGATTTACAGAGGAGAAAATAAGTGAAATAAAAAATAAAGTATTGTTACGACAGCGGAGGTTACGTGACGCTAGTAACACGTCATGCACTTCTAGAACGTTCATGAAACCTCGGGAGGTTGCTAGATTTCGGTATTCTTGTACATATAAGACGGTCAGGACGTGACGGCAACAATGTGTAATTGAACTGCGGACAAAGAGAGACGTATTGTTGAGCAAGTGAAACGTTCGTTGTGAATTATAGAGTTTGTTATAGCGTGACCGTGGAAATTAAGTGCATTGCAAAGTTGTATTTAAAAAGAATAAACCAGTTTTATTTAAGAAAGGATTTCAGAAAGAAATTATACGGAAAATTAACTAACGATCAGAGACGTAACAGTATATTACAGAAAATAAATTAAAAAATATGTTCAGTTTTGGTAAGGATGCAATCATCATAATGAACCCTTTACGTTCTTACACTAGATTATTAAACATGATATAAATTTAACTTATTTGCGTTCTGGAACAATATTATTAGAGCATGTTAAAGCATTTTGGTCATATATAATATCTAAAATGTCATATAATAACAATGTAAGGCCAATGTATTCTAATGGTGCTGTCTATACAGACAGGTACTAAAATTGATGATGAAAATATTGCCTCGACCACTACTATGCCTGTTGTATCCCAGCCGGCTTGATAACTTCTGTTATTGGACAAAAGCCCTCGTTGCCACTGGACATAGCAGATGTAATGTGGCTGACATATTACATATTCATCTTTGCTTTAACTCATAAGTTTTAGCATTGAAAAATAGCAGATATTTTTTCTACTTAATCTATAACCAAGAAGATCTTGAGTGCAATGTTGATTATATGGACACACTGAATATTGCCGATATTCTGAATATTACCAGCATTACTCTCGAATTAATCAGTTCATCTGAAAAAGTAATCAGGTCCTGAATTTATTATCTTATAGATATTCAAGGTATTTTCTGAAATACTACAAATAGCATTATTTAAAATGTTCAACATATCTGTTTTTAACAATATATTTCATAAGATGTGGATAATTGCTTAAATTACGCCAATTTATAAATATATTGATAAAAATCTCATGAATAATTATAGTCAAATAGCAATATTTTTATGTCCTGCTAAAATATTTGAGCGAGTATTATACAATCAAATATTTAGTCATGTCCGTCAGTATCATTTCAAAATTTAAATATGCATTTAGATATACTGTATCTAATCTTTTAAATTTAAACAATACGTTATTTTTTATTATTATTTGTTTGTTTGTAGTTAATCACAAAGCTACACAATGGACTATCTGTGCTATGTCCACCACCAGTATACTCTGTTTTTAGTAGTGTAAGTCCGCAGACATACCACTGTGCCACTGGGAATGAGGCTACACAATATGTTTTAACTACTATTATAGATGAGGAAGATCAAGTTAATGTTATATACATTGATTTTAAAAAAGCATTTAACAGCTTGAATCAAGATGTTCTATCAAAAACATGTGTATAATTTTGTTTTTTCGTTAGATTTGCTTAAACTTATTTTGTTACGTATCTGCTTGTTTGTTAATTTCCGGTAGAATTTCTTTCCTAGGAACTTCAGCGATACAAGTCCTTTCTTGATTAAACCAGTTTATTATTTCTCGATACAAACTTTTAGTACACAGTAATTCCACTGTTAGTACGTTTCTCGTCACTTTAAACTGAACAACTTTTATAATACACGCTATAAACCACAGCGATTCACAATCTCGATAACTTCGCCCGAAACTTACCGTGACTACTGTTCGCTTTATCATACATTCGTTTCCCTAGGCTTTCTCTGCCAGGCTTATATACTAAAAAAGACGGCGTCTCGAACAAACTCTGGCTTACCCAATAATTCAAAAAATTCATTATGTGGCATTAAATTAATGAGAGGAACTAAGAAGAAGACCGTTTACTGAAATGATGAGATGAAAGCTGCAGTTAAAGAAAAAAGTTAAAGCTTTTAGAAGATAGAGGAAGCACAGAGTGGATAATAACTGCAAGAAATATATTGAAAAGCGAGAATTAGTCGACAAGATAAAACACCAAGTACAAAAGAAATTATGGGAGAAGCTTGGAAAAGATCTTGAGGAAGATTTCTTGGGAACATGAAAACTTCTGTACACATTGGCAATATCTTACACAAATCAGAGTCAAGAGCCTACTGTAGCTATTAAATAAAGTGATGGTAACTTTATGACTGACCCCACTGAAATTGACCAGAGATGGAAAAAGTATTACTAGTATCTCCTGAATGCTGAGGAGAATAATACATGCATTCCACAGGAAGATATGGAGACAAACAAAGGTCCATATGAAGCTATGTACAAGGAAGATCATATCACTTTAGATGATATCAGTCGGGCAGTACAATAAATGAGAAACAACAAATCTCCAGGACATGATGTCCTGCTTACAGGAATCTTTTAAATTTTCGGGGGAAAGCACGTTAAGATGGCTACAGAAAAGCTCCAATACAGTATACGAGCAAGTTGATATATTAGCAAATTGGAGTAATGCACTTATTTGCCCCATGTACAAACAGAAAGGTGGTCATAGGCATATGCATATCCCTTTTATATTACATTGACAAAATCTACCAAAGAATACAAGAAAGAATTCTAAGAACCTGTGCTGAAAAGAAACAAGGAGAGTGACAACATTGTTTTAGACTAGGAAGTAGTACCACTGACTTAATCTTCTGTATAAAAATGATTTTTTGAAATATTATGGGAGTATAATGAGGAAACGTATTTGGTTTTCCTAGATCTTGAAGAAACATTTTACAAAATCCTTAGAATAAAGTGTTACAGAAGGCAGAGTATAGCATACCTCCCAAGTTTTACCAGGCAATAAGGAGCTTCTACAAAGTTGTGCAGTGAGGCACCAATCAAGGAAAGAATATTAGTTTGAAGTAATCACTGGTGTATCACAAAATAGCATACTCTCCCAATTTTTGTTGGTGATGGAACACTTACTGAAGAAAGTACATTCCACCAAACTGTAAAACTATAGCTCTGAGACATTTGCATATGCAGGTGACACTATTATTTTCACACCTAGAGAGGAAGAGCTACGGGTGTTTAAATATATATGGTGCAAAATGCTTGAAGAATGTGATCTGAAGTTAAATTTCATGAAATTAGAAATAATGGTATTGTCAGATATACCAAAACAAGAACTTGATGTGGCAAATGAGACAACATAAAAGCAGACAGACAGCTTCAAATACCTAACAAGCCCCTTTAACCAAGGGGCAAATAAAGAGCATACAATAAATGAAAGGATAAGCCAATTGAGCAGAAACGTAGGCATGTTTCACCTGCTGCTGAGGAACAGACTCACACTACAGAACATTAAAGTTACCACATATACCACTATACTCTGACCTCCACTGTTGTCTGGGAATGGGGCATAGACTTTAAATGCTAAAATGGAAAGTGAAGTCCAAGAAGAAAGTCCTTAGGTGTCACACTAAGAGACAGAGTAATAATACTCGATCAGACCAAGATGTGAAGGATGCGTTGGTGGTCATTGAGGAAGTTCATGACATGGACATCTGAGGTGAATTGAAGAGAAAAAAATGACTCTAAGTTAATTTATGTGAGACCCAAAAAAAAGGAGACCACCAGGACACCGTAGCAAATAATGAATAGAGAACATAAAAGAAGTGCTGACGAGCAGGGGAACCATACTGAGTGAGTAAGATAAACAGAGGGTATAAAAAAACAAGAGCAGAAGTAGAACTTTCTACACAGTCAGGCCCTATATCTAACTGGTGTTGGATGATGATATGAATACTAAGTGCAGAGATGACACAGATTTTATAAAAATTGGTAAGAGTTACAGGTTATCCTCTTTTTGGAATAATTGGTGATGAATGCAGCTTGAAATAATGGCAAACTGCCCTTTGAGCTATGGTCTAAGTGGAAAGTGCATTAATGACTTTTTACAGTATAAATACATTTGAAAAACACCCCCCCTCATAAGTAAATACAATTCACTGTGGATAGTTTTAAGCCAACCAAAAGATATAAACACATTTTAAGTAACATATTTCTGAATAAACACTTTATTTATTTGTTCACTTGTACCTGTGTTTGATTCATTTTTTCCGTAACAGTTCTAAGCTTACATTTTGTGAATATTTTAAACAGTATCCATTTACCTTCGATCATAGGCATCCACAGAAATAGATGTTGTTTTACATCTATATACTGATAGTTTATCTTGTCCATCTACCAATTAGAGCTTTCGAAGTTTGTATGTTACATCTACATATAGATAGTTTACTCTGTCTTTTCACTTATTATAGCTTTCAAAAACTTACTTGATACGTCTATTTAGAGGCAATTTAAACCTTTGTATATTATGTTCTATTACTATTTCAGTTATAGTGTATATTTTTCATTTGTCTAACATTATGTGAAAAAACACAGAATTTATCACAAGACATTGAACTACAGACATGTCACTACATCAATAAATTAATTAAAGATTCAAACATGCGCATTATATTAAAACATAATTATTTTTATGACACCAGCAGTATTATTTGTTCAAACTGCACGCCTCCCAGTGCTCCAGTGGCTCAGCAGTATGTCTGCAGGTTTATTATGCTAAAAACAGGGTTTTGATACCCATGATGGGCAGAGACAAGATAGCCCATTGTGTAGCTTTGTGCTTAATTGCAAACAAACAAACATTCTGCATTTTCGATGCATGTGAGATTTCAGTTTGTTAGGCTCAGCAAAACAAGTTTATCAATTATTTCAAAGTAGATATTTTACTCACATAGATTTTGGAACAATGTTTTGGTAACATGTATTATCTTCACTTGAAAATTATACAGCTTGTCAGTTACAAATCAGTGTTCAGGGTAAAGATCAAATTTTAGATAATTATATATCTATCTGAGTCTTTTATGATAACTTACATCCCATAAATAACAGTTTCTAACAAGTATGTTTGAAATTCTAAAACAAGTCTCTATTTATATTTTGCTTATACAAAACACGTTTCATAATAGTCCAATGTGTTATCATTAACACATGTAAGTAAAATCACAAACTTAAGTATCACATATACTGACACATTTGTTTACAAAACTTCAAGACATACTAATATATTATTGACATAAACATCTTAGCTTATAGAACACTGACCTATTCACGTCTAGCTTAATCTTTTATTATAACTTACACTCCATGAATATCAGTTTCTAGCAAGTATATTTGAACAACTAATACACGTCTCCATTTATATTTCTTATAAAAAATATCATGTTTCATGATAGCCCAATATGCTATCATTAATATATGTAAGTAAAATCACACACTTAACAAACATACCGAAACATTCATTAACAAAATGTCAAGAATTAGATGTATTAATATATTATTTACGAAAACATCTTAGCATATAAAATACTCAACCATAGCCCAATGTAATAGTAACTGTGTTATATACTTATTTTAGCAAGTTATTAGTCAAATAGACTAAATCACCATAAATGAAACAAAAGGAACATTCCACAAAGTGATTTCAGCTAATATGATCATAGAAAGTTTCTTCATTTTAGAAACCCTACAAAACATATCATGCACTTGAAATCTGTAACAAAAGTTACTGTCTCCTGTCATGCTGAGCATTAGATCTTGACCCTCAAATTACTCATCCATGTACAACTGACGTGTTTCACCAATTCCTAATATTCTATCATGAATATATGTAAGTAAAGTCACATACTTGTCAAGTATCACACATACTGAAACATTTATTAACAAAATTTCAAATTAGAAAAAGATAACTTTATCTAAGATTTATCATAAATAATGTGCATACATTTTACTTTTGAAGCTTTGAAGAACAAAATCTGTAAAAGTTCTTCACAAAATAATTTTGCTGCTTCTTACGATAAAAAATATAATTTACAAGAAAAGGCAATTCTTTCACATTTTATAAATACATCATGTTTACTTTTTATCATTACAAAATATACTTTACATCCAAACTAAATTTTATGTAAGTCTAACAATGAACAACGGATTTTGTATGTCACTGAACTTAACAGTCAGTAAAAACGAATTTATCTATTCTTCCACTTCAAATAGTGACACAGAAATCTATATTTAACTTAATGAAATTCTCAAGACTTAGTGGTGCAGCTGGTATTCAATTAGACATAAAAGAATTTAACTCACACAACTATTCCAACCTGTCCTTTAGTGAGGGCTTTATCAATTATTAAATACTTTACCGAGTTACATATTGTTACGACAGCGGGTGTCACGTGACAAGTATTCTAGAAGATTCACTAGTTTGTTACGACAGCGGAAGTCAAGTGACGCTGGTAGCACGTGTTGAGAGTCTTAGAAGTTTCTAGAACAGGCAGTATTATCGTATATAAGTGCGCTAGACAGTGAGAGAGACAGACGGAGGCAGAGACGTAGTGGAGACGAAGCAGGCAGAGAGAAAGAAAGACAGCAATTACGGTCGGCGGGAACTGAGGATAGCAGACACAGAGATCGGAACTATAGTTGTCGGGGACGGACAATTAAGTCTAAGCGCGATAGAAAGTGAGTGAATTGTTGTGAACTATAGTGTGTGTAACTGTGAAAATTAAGTGCATTACAAAGTTGTATTGAGGAAGAATAAACAAGTTTTGTAAAGAAATGACTTATATCTTAGAAGAATTAACAAACATACAAAGACGTAACAAATTGGTGTCAGAAGTGGGATAAAATTGCTGTGTGGACTTCAGGTCTCTTAACAGTATAACCGAAAAGACTCATACCCACTGCCAAGAATTGATGATACTCTTGATGCCCTAAGTG